>NC_023759.2:2979335-3292884 GCF_000499845.2 Phaseolus vulgaris
TATTAATAACGTTTTCATATTTTTTTATGATTTTTATATCTTTTCTCTTCGAAAATTTAAAAATTTTAATTTTATAAAAAATGAAATAAAAGTAATTTCTTTATCCAACTTTTGAGTTCAAATGAGACACTAATAAAAAAAATCATCTAATGGAAATGTTCTACCAACGTATTATCTACAACCATTAGTAAAGATCATTCCTATAACTGTTTCTTGCGGATTTTTTTAATTATTTTATTTTTGATATTTTTATTTTTTTACGTATCAAATTATTAATATTTTAACTAGAAATAAAACCGCATGTCAAGGTTTGAGTTAATAAAAACAGAATAATTACTTTATTTCTTTACTATTTTTGGATACATGTATAAAATAAAAATTGTAAAATTAACTAAAAAAAGAAATAAAAAACAAGTAATTATTCATTTTAAAAAAGTCTAAAAACATGGAAACTAAAATAAAATATTTTTATTATTCCAAAACAATGTACACATATATAATAATAACAAAAATACAATTAGTATAAATATAGAAATTAAAATCTTATTTCATAGATATACCGTATTTATTTTTAAGATTAAAATAATACATACATGAAAAACTAATGATTAAAGTTAAAAATATATTTTTTATATAAATGTTTTAAAATAAATTTAATACTACAATAAGCTTATATTTTTGTATTTTTTATAAAAAATAAAACGAAATCAGAAAATGTTTTTCTTTAGACAAAATAGTTTTGAATAAAATAAATTTTAAAATAAATTTATCAAATTAATTTTAGTTTAAAATAAAGTTAAAAAAATAAAAAAATGAAAAATAAGTTATTCTTGTTATTTAAATTTTTATTAGTACATATACATATACATGTAATGTTCTAATAAAAAAATTGTATAATTCGATTTCTATATCAAAATTAATGTTTCATAATATGATTTATAGTTCATCAAAATTAATGTTTCATAATACGATTTATAATTTATTTTAATAAATATAAATATTGATATAGTTCATTTTAATAAAATAAATATAAATATATGATAATGATAAAAGTAAAATAATTATTCAATGACATATTGATGGCAAAATTATAGAGTTTTTCTCGGATTTGGATCAAAGGTGCGGAAGCTATGGATTGAAATGTGCAAGATCCTCTTAGGAGTTGTGGTGATCTTGAAGGTGCATGATGAGTATGGAGTAAGGGAGGTTCGGCCAAGCCTATGGTAGGTGATGGAGATGAAGATTAGGTCCTCGAAACTAGGGAAAAGTAATGTATGATACAATGTTGGCAGCATAACATTACTCTCATTAATCTTTTAAATACAAGAGCTAGACATCTCCTTTTATAGGCCAAGGAGGCCGTAAATATTAAGCTAATTGCACATGAAAATAAGCAAAATGAAATGGAGATGTGGAGGCACATGGAGCACATGGGGCTTTGATCCAAGTTTTCTTGTCCTAGATGCTCTCTAAGCTTGGTCTTCTTGTCCTAGACGTTCCTAGCTTGGTCTTCTTGTCCTAGACACTTCTAGCTTAGACGCTCCTAACTTGGTCGTTATTGACTTGGCTCTTGCTTTTCATGAAAGGTTGTGCTTGGTCCTCTTCCATCATATATTAGCAAAACTTCTATCAACTAAAAAATCTTCTCTTAATCATGTTTGTATCAATAAGCATCTTCTCATAATTCATAATGCAAACTATTAATAAAAACAAATTGCTTTGAGTATTTATGTACTTGGAACGATATGATATCCAAAATTGAACATAAAAATCAGAAATAAGTGTAAAACAATATTGATTTATCTTTACGTTCATATATATACCATAATTTCATAATGAAACCCGAATCCGGTTATCTTCGTCATAAGTAATTCCATAGTTTCATAATGAAATCCCGAATCCGGTTATCTTCGTTATTGTAGTGCTGATAATGTGATCCAAAACGTTATTATACCTGTATATTATTGGTGGTTATATTCTTTATATTAAGCTAATTTTTTATATGTTTGCAAGAATTCCAAGAACTGGAACGACGTGAGCAAGCCACACTGTAAAAAAGCAGAGAATTTTAATTTGTAATTGGTACATTTTCCTATGGAATGGATTCATTATCATCTACTTCCTTTTTCTTTATATAATATTATAATAATATAATAATAATAATAATTTTTTTAGAATGATTACTTTTTCAAAATAAAAAAAAAAAAATTAAAAACAAAGAAAATATTTAATTTTAAGGATGAACTATTTAAAAAGTATGTGGTAGTGTGATAAAGATTTAAAAAAAAAAAGTGAAAAATGAATTTTGTAAAAATAATCCCTTAATATAATATTTTTGTTAGAAAAAAGGAAACCTAATTTTACTACCGAAAAAACATTTGTTGATATTTTTTTAATTTTAAAATTATTATATTTTTAGATGGTATGTTTTTACTTATTTTATATTTTTATCAAAAAATATTATACGATCATACAATTATTCAGATAATAATTATTTTAGAAAAAGTTAGAAAGCCGAGCAGCTATAACAAAAAGGTTTAAAACGTGGGTGCATATATAAAAAAACACGTTTCAAACAGAAGAAGTGTTGAGCCAGTGGAATGAATCAAGCTTGGCTGCTTCTTCCTGCACCTCCATACCTTCTTCTCTCACCTCCATAGATTTTCGTATTTCCAAAAATGTCCCTCTGTAATATTCTGGATTACATAATTCGGAAATCATTTTTCAAATTTGTAATTAGCTTCCGGATTATATAATCCGGAAGTCTTTTTTCAAATGCATGATTACTTTCCGGATTACATAATCTGGAAATTATTCTATGAAGATGGCACAAGAAGGATAAAAATATATTTTCATGTTGTGTATGAAGGTGCCAGAAAAAGATGTGGAGATGCAGGAAGAAAGAGTCATCAAGCTTCGGTGGAAATATAATGAGGACGGTACAAATGGTACCCATGCATTAAAATGGTGTTTTCCGAATTTACAATTCCAAATCAAACAAAATCAGTGGGTTCCAATATTTTTTTTGAAATTGGTACCAAATAGTGCATTGGTAAAGCCGCTCAAGTAAGAACTCTAACTAATCCATCCCTACAAAACACATTCAAAACAGATATAAACAAATATCATTGAGAGCACATGCCATTCATTGAAAGGTGAAATGAGAATAGTGTGAGGGAGGGGCAGAGACTGTTAGGGGAGTGAGATTGTGTGAGTGTTAGGTGAAGAAAACAGTGAAGTGAAGGTAGGTTGAAGGGTAAAAAGGAAAAATACAAGAAAAATAGGGGTGAGAAGAAGGGAATATGAGGGTGTGAAAAGTAACAGTAATAGTTTTTTTTAATTAAAAATAAAAATAAGAAAAGAAATCTTATTTTTATTTTATTTTTTTATACCATTTTTTTATATTTTTTGGAAAATATGAAATTTTTTATTTTATGAAAAAGAACCCAAACTTTATGCATGACACAAATTTAAAAAGAACCAGTTTTTGAAATAGCAACAATAAAATGGTTAAGCCTGATAAGACTTGCAGTAGAAGTTTAGAAAGCAATTAATGTTTTCTTAATAATCAATTATTGAATTAATAATTTTTTTTAAGGATACAATGACAAGTAAGGGAAGTGAAGATGCTGAAGTGGTTATGGATCCTAAGATTAAAAACATTATTTCTTTTTGAGGCACACACGATGATATATTTGTTTTGTTTTATAATAAGTTTATATATTAAATTCTATATGTATTTTATATGCAAGTGTTTAGGTATTATTGTGGGACAAAATGTTTGGTTATTGTCAACAAGAAGTGTTGAAAAAAAAAAAAGTCTTATATTCAATAAATTTAGTTTGGATGACTTATGTTTTTGCGTGAGAAGGTATATTTGAATTGTGGATCTTTTAAGTCATTTATGTAGTAGTTAGGTAAAGAGAAATCAAAGTTTTATTACCTAATAGAATGAGTTCAGTTTATTGTGAGTTGCTTAGCATTGTCAATGATGTAGGCCAACTGGAGGCCAACTGGATAAGTATAATTTGGGGGTTTAATTTATGAATTTTTTGTTGGACTTTGATGTGTATGAGCAACGAAAGTAATTTGTCATCTATCCATGTGGATAGTTGTGTGTACTTGTTGCAGGTAATATGAAATATTTTGACATCATTGGTAACTATTTATATCAAATTGTGATATTAATTGTGTAGATATGAGCGATCAAACATTTATTCTCTTACAAACGCTAACTGTGAGGGGTGGAAATAAATATCTTTGTATTATTCATTGGATGTTAAAGTTAGTGACAATGAAATTTCTTAGGATCTATAGAACAATGTGGTTTGTCCTCTTTATTCAAATTTGTATTAAATTGACATTTTTGTTAATGTAGTTAATTTAGTTTGATATTATTTATGTCAACAAAAGGTTGTTTTTGAGTTATGTGTGTCGAATGAAGAGCTTCCTAATGAATTGGTTGAGAAAGTGTTTGAGAAAGTTGGATGTGAATTTATGAAGGACAAACCAAGAGGGTGAAGTTGGTAAAATGATGGTCAAAGTCATTGAATTGGTGCTCAAAGCTAAGGAGCAGAAGGTATTAATTACCACTATGGAGAATGAGGTGAAGTACATGATTTGTTAATTCCAAGGAGAAAATTTGTTCTGAAATATATGCCTTCCCCAATACTTGAACCTCTTTTCAGTCAATGACAAAGACCTCCAAATACCTGACAGTAGTGATATAGACGTACTTGAAGATGAAGATCGGGGAAATGAAAAAAAGCAACATGCTCTCACGAATGAAACGCAAACCCAGAAAACGTGTAAAGACGGTTGTGATGAAAACACCAAGGACTACATATTCAAAGGAAAAAAGGAAAATGTGTTAGTCATAAGTTGTTTTGTTTTTAGGTAGCCACCTTAATTGAAAGATGGTCCAAATTCCTTGTATAGTACTTAAACATTAAATGTTGTACAAATTTATTGCTAAGTGAGTGTGAGCAATGGTTCTACATTATGGAAATTGTTGTAATTTATTTGACATGCTACATTTTATGATGTTTTTATAGCCAAACAGAAAAAGGCTACAACTACATAGTAACACATATAGTAGATGTTTAACCATACACTTGAAAAAATATTTGGACAACATTTTCCAGCATAACAACTAAGAAGACATATATAGCTAAAGCATGTGTATATCTTCATAGTTACACTATAGTGGTGGGCATCTCATTTTTGTACTTAGAGAATAAAATGTCTCTCCATAAGCCAATGGTGTCTATTTGATCTCCACATCCATTTTGCTAACAAAGGTTCATTGAAATGTTTAATTTTCTTGATTCCCAAACCTTCATCAGGCTTAGACCTAGATAAACTCTCCTTTTTCCTAGTTTCGCTTCCCCAACCTCATAACAAATTTCTTTGCATACTCATTATCACAATTCAAACCGAAATAAAAGCTTTGAATAGGAAGAGATAATACAAAGGGATGGGTAGTAAATGTTGACTTAATCAAACAAATTATGTTTGCAAAGGTTAAATTTTTTTCATTTCTATTTTATGAGTTTCTTTCTAATTTTATCAATGACCTCTTTCCAAAAAAATTTCTTTCTTAGATTTTCCCCCAAACCTAAGTACTTAAAAGATATTGTCATCCGCATACAGTTATATATATATATATATATATATATATATATATATTAAAACTAAGACAACGGTTAAAAATCCTTAATAATTTGATTTTTTTTTATTAACAATAATGAATTAAATTAAAGAGAGTAATTAAGGGTGCTCCAACCTTATAAAAAAAAAGCCTACTGAAATAGCCTGAATGTTCCACTTTCTTTTTTTTATTGTTCTTATATACTATACCCAGTCCCCTTTGAGTATGTTTCACCAATAGGACTGCATTTGTTACATTGTGTATGTTGTTAACTAGTATATCATAATATATATATATATATATATAAATATATATATACCAAACTCCTAATTAAACTAAACTAAACCAATATGTAATTTTGTATTTTTAACTAGACCATTGATTTGCAATTATTTTTTAATAATAAGTGGAAGCAATTTTTAATAAGGTGTGCGATAACCTAAGAAGAACGACAAGAAATCAAACATAACATAGCAACTTTAAAAGTAAACCATCACAAGTTTCATAATGGATATGTTCTTGTGATGTGCACTTAAATTAAATTTCTAGTAGCTTATTTCAAACTTTGGACATGCATATAAATTTTTCTACAAATACGTATAATTAACTTTAAAAAATTATAATAATTTATGTATAAATTAATTTTAATTTACATTAAAGCTTCTTTTTTTTCCTATAAATACTTATAAGAAAATTTATTGAAAGCAAATTTCTCTTTTTACACTAATCACACCACATAATCATACACACTTAATTAGGTTAACAATCAAAGAAAGGAATAAAATCCAAATGTAATTAAGACATCTTGTGAAATATCTCTGCCAATATTAATTATACTGAAAATATAATAAGCAAAGGTCTGATTGTTTAATAGAACTTACAATATCACTATGGCAAACTACTAAAGTACTCACACTGCACAATCACAAGCACAACCAATTGATGTTCATGGTATGCTTGACACTGAAACTAGTAGCTACAGTGCTGACTGCTACCCAGTTTGGTTACAGTCTCTTTGTTAATGAGAAGCTCATACCTTGCATTTAAATAATAATAATAATAATAATAATAATTTAAAATATAAAATAATAATAATAATATATATAGGATGTCATGTCATGTGATGTCATGTCATGGCCCTAGACGGTAGTGACCATCAGCCATGTAGTGACCATCCATGTAGAGAGTTGCACTTTGGGGATGCAGACCATCCATCACCATAAATTGCATGTCTTCAGAGGGTTTCCAGTGCCTCTTCCTTTGGTTTATGAACCAGTTATTTATTTGCTTTTGGTCCAAACCAGTTGATTCAGCCAATGCCACCTTCTCTGATTCCTGTAGTAATTAATTTCCACCAACAAAACAACATATATAATTTTAGAATATCAATAAACAATCACTTTTTTTATCAGCAATAAAATAATATAAATAAATGAACTTCAGAATAATATGTCTAATTTTCTTAGAAAATTTTAATTCTCTTTTCAAAATTACATTACAACTCTATGTAGCCTTCTAACATACATTCATATGACTTATATTTGTACCATTTCTACTATAAAGTTTTCCTTTGTGCTAAAGTAGAAAAAATATTATAACAATAGTTTCAAAATAGAAATTATCTGCTCTGATACACTTCTTTCAGTAGATTATCTATTATTACTTGTTGAAATTCATTCAAAACTATAAAAAAATAATTATATGATGTAGAATAATCATTATTTCCGTCAATATATATCTATGTAATAAGTAATCAAATTTTGTTAACTTTCTTTTATACATTGAAGTCTCGGTTTCGTAGAATATATAGAGATTAATTAGGTAATCGTATTTGATTAACTATATTAAAATCTCGGTTATGTATTACATAAAGATTAATTGGGGCTATAAGTCTTGAATCCCCTAGCAATTTTGAGTACATTAATTAAGCATTTTTTAAATTTGGTAAAAATACACATTGTTTTAACTGCTTAAAAAATATTATGCCGACATTTCTTATACATTAATGTGTATTTTATAAGGAATGTTATTTGTAACTGTTAAAAGAGAATTTTAAATAATTTCTTAAAATCTTCAAAGTTAACAAGATTAATTTTATTATACTTTTTTTATGCTACAGACTTTGTTGGTAACAATTTAGAGTAAAAGAGTGAGGTATAACATACCGAAGGATATGGCCATTTGTAATGTAATTCCCACCAGTTAAGTAGCTTTTGCCTAGCATCTTTGGGGAGTTTCCCTTTCTTTTTCTTCTTAGAAAGTTCTTGCTTAAGGCTACTCAAGTAACCACTGTACTTTCTCAGCAAGTGGTTTTTAAGTTCACGATCTTCTGCTCTTGGATCAATCTCTGGAAGTTCTGTTTCTCCTCCACTGTTGTCTTGATCATCTTCTGATGAACCAACCCCTTCACATTTATCTTCTGCTAAACAATTTTAAACCATGCAAAATCTTAGTCATAAAGCTCCTCAGAAACTTGGAATCTACATTATGCTTTAACAGTGTATAATGATGCAAAACATCATTTCATATACATGATCAATGCACAGTTATCGATGATATTTATAAGGAAGCAATATGTAATTTTGTTCTATGTTTTTTAATTCAATATCTAAGTTAAGGCCTTTTCTATTATCCAAGAGAAGAAGCTTAGTTAATAGGTATTTCTCACTGCCACCATGGAACTATTGTAGTTCAAAACGTAGTGCTTCATCCCACATATATCATACTATTAAAAGACACTAAAATGTTAAAACAATTTTTAATACATTGGTTAAGCTCCTGCTGATAAAAAAAAAACATTGGTTCAGCTCCTCATAAACATGTATTGCAGAGAAATACTAAGTAAAGATGTATGACGAAGAACATGATTTCATATATATGATCAACTCATCGTTATTGAATGATGATACAGAGAAGTGGTATTAGAAAGAGTAATGATAAATGTCAATCCAATTCATTGTTGAGATGGATTAGTATAGAATAATAAGAGAGAGAGATAGTAAGCAGAAAAAAAAAAAAAGGAGTAGAAATGAGAAAGAAAGAGAAATAAATATACTTTTTAATTTCTTTTTCATTAGAAAGTACTCACAGAGTTCCAAACTCGGTTATCACATGCTGAAATGAAACGTTGTATGGTTCAACAATGTTATACATAATTAGGATCTTTTTCCATTAATGCATAGAAAATAAGTGTTCCCTTTCCCTAAAGTTTCCTTGGAACTAGTAATTCAGTGCTTCATCACATCATAATCATTAGATACCATAATGATAAAACGCTTTGAACATATTTAACATGGAATTCAAGAAGTTAAAGTAGGGTCTAAAACAGAAAAGAATAGTTTTGAGAGACTTCTTCTGCGTGGGAAGAGAGAGGGAGGGAGGGAGCCAATTTTCTGTCTCATCAAATCTTAAAAACGGACATTTTTCTGTTGTATCTTGGTTGTCTTTAGATGTATAAATACTAAATAATCTTGCTGTAAATATAAATTAATCCATTTCATTTTCCTGTCTGATATATAAATCTATATTCATGGCAACACCAAAAATACTGGTTTTCTAACATTTTCTTATTAATCATTCAAATTATATCAAGTAAATATTGGACTGCAAATCCAATTCATTTTGCTGTAAATCTTTTTGGCTCATATGCAAACTTATGACTTTTTATTGTGCTGATAAATAAAATGACTGTTTTATTGTTACTCATTCTTGGTACTTCTGGTGTTTTCTCTTTGCTGATTAAAAAAATATATAAAGTAAACATTAAATAGAAATAAATATACTTAATATCTTGAAAAAGTAATAAATGTATCAGTACTTCTGTATTCAGTTTGAGGATATAAAAGAACATAGTGCATAGACAGACTTCAAACTATTTTTTAATGAATGATCATCTGCTAGAATTTCTCTTTGATTTAGTAGGTGACAGTTACCTGAGCTAAAATCAAGTTTGTGTATGAATTACCTCCAATCATAAGACCAGTTCATCGAATACAACACACAGGTGCATATGAGCAATACAGTCGTTATTTTACTTAGGCACACATAATGGTAAATTACACACCTTGCTTATTTAAAAAACTCATAAAGGTAAATTAAGTAGAAGCAACATCTGAGCACCACAATGATGAGAGTGTGTGTTGACAGTGTGAGAATGTCACCCTACAAAGCTCCACGAATTCACGAAATGCATACTCCAAAAGAGGGTTTAGAAGTCATAACAGCATAAAAAATGAATTAACTAGGAAACCCTAGAAGAATCAATTTGTCAGAACTCAGAAACTTGGGAAATAGGAGCGAGTAGACGCGAACGTGTGAATATGGGTTTCAAATGAAAAAAGAAAAATCAAATTAACACTAATAAACAAAAATAAAAGTTCATCTGGAGTCGTGAAGAATGGACAATACTGTAACAGAATATATAAAATATATAAAAATAAAATAAAACTTGTCAAATCTCTGAAAAGAAACCAAACAAAAAGATGTTGCTTATTTCTCTTTCATTATAATATTAACATTTTATTAATATTATATATAACATATAATATAGGGTACTGATTAGGTTAGGGTTCTGTGCTTGATGAAATATCATCTCCACTGTCTGGGATCCTTCTCGTAGATGTGCAGGTAGGTAAATATTTTTGGTCAAACTTTCCTGGCTCACTACAGAAAACACTCGAGTTTACGACTTCCAAGAACTGCAGAACAAGGTCCAAAATTTTGTGCCCCAGCACATATAACTCATAGTTCAATGTTTGTGTAATCCATAATTAGATAATTAATTAATTTATATATTATGAATAATTAAAATTTATGGTTATTATTGTTATGGGTGTGAGGAGAAAGGGGTGGAGAAGAATGAATCAGTGAAATGAAAGAGAGAGAATTAGGGGGAATAGGATCTTCCCCCTTCTTGTGTTCTATAAAGAGAATGAAAAAGTACCAGAGAAGATCCTGACGGGTCCATTGCATAGCATATTTAGTTGAGTTTCTATCCTTCGCATGAAATCCATGGCTTCTTGAATAGGCCTTGTTAATTCTTCTCTATACTTCACAAGCATGTCATAGTATGCTTCCTGCAGTTATAGTTAAATTATCACCAACAACCATTCCAATGAAGTACCAAAGTCTGATAAGGGTAAACCCCAAAAATAGTATAGGAATAAAATAAATGAAAACCACACATTCAAGGCATTAAAAAATAGCATACACTGTTCACAATCATATCCCACCATAATTATGGTCGCATCAGTCAAAATTAATCTGATTTGTTTATAATATCAAGAATCGTGATTAGAAAAAATGAAACTGTGGTTAAAAACCTTTACACACCATGAATTGATCAAGTTCAGGGTCTTTTGAAGAATCCCTTGAACCACCTGAGGATCTTTGCCGTGCCTCGAACTCTTGCTTTGCCGCAACCATACGCGCCACCACTTCGGGTGAAGCTCCTATCTGTGCAAATCGGGAGAAAGAGAGAGATAGAGGGTGAAAGATAAGAGTTATATATGATTATTCATGTATAAAAAAGATTTTTTTTTATCATTTCAGGAATGTCTGAATCATATAAAAAAGACTCAAAAACAATTAGCATCAAGAGATGATTGCTACTAAGCATACCTATCTGGTTTTTTTTTTTATATGGGGGCGTACTCATTATACTGTAATTAATGTGGTGAGAAATGAGAAATGAATAATAATTGATTAATTAATAGGTGACCTTTTGGCAATCCATATAAGCTTCCAAAAGATTGGAGTACTGAGGGTGAGCAATGATTTTAGCTTTTATGGCTTCAACTTCGGTAGTGGAGCTGGTTGGACTTCCTCCTTGTTGGTGGGGATGGTGATGCATAGTGGTGGTGGTGGTGGTGTTGTTGTGGAGGTTTCCTCTCATTAAAGGGTAGTGGAAAATAGGAGCGTGAAGCTGAGAAGAGCTGGCTTCGGTTTTCACAGAAGGGTGTGGTGCCACTTGATCAGACTGAAAGCAATGATCTGCTCCACCCGATTGAAGATGGAAGGTGTTGATTGGAAACTGATGATGCTGGTGGTGATGGCTATGATGCTGATGCTGATGCTGATGCTGATGCTGGTGATGGTTATGGTTTCCACCACTAGGTGAAGAGTACAGAAAATTAGGCCTTGGACTTGGACTTGGACCTGTGTTTTCACTCAAGTGATTGTTATTAGTGTATTCCTCCATTAATCTCTGAAATTGGGAAACGAAAACCCCTCCCACTCAGCTAATTAACCAAGCTGAACAAGAGCTTCAACAACAAGTGGTGCTCAATTTGGGTGCGAGGAACAAGAAAACCCTAAGGGCTGCACAACCCTAAAATAGCAAAAGGATTGGTAATGAATGGTTGTAAGGGCTGAGGGCCACACACAGCCATCATCAGCACTTGTGTGATGTTTTTTTTGTGTTGGGGTCCAAGGAGGTAGCAAAAAGTTTAAGGTGGTGAAGTGAAGAAACTGTGACAAAGATGGTTGCACTTCCAAAATTTGGGGTATGGACAGCGAGGAGAGGATAGAAACCAGCGAAACTCTCACATGATGTTTTGTACGGAGGGTGAGTGAGGAGAAGAGAAGAAAGAAAGGGAAAAAAAAGGGAGAAAGAAACAAAGAGTGGTAGAAACCGGTAATGGCTCCGTGTTGGGGGTTGTTGACAAGACTTTCTTTGGTTGTGAGAGGAAAAAAAGAAAGAAATATTTAAAAAATGGAAAAGGGTGTGTAGCTTAGTAGATAAGCCTAGGGTGCATAGTTCAGTTTTTGTTTGTTTTTTGGAGGGTTTTGGTTAAATGATTAGTGTGTGTTAGTTTACTTTGCTTTAGTAGTCCTCTCTGTACTCTGTCCCTTGATTTGTTTTCCTTTTTGTGTTACTCACAACTACCATTTTATTGCAGAATTCAAACCAAACAGCTGTGTTAGTGTATGCATTTGCTATGATTATCATTATAGAAAATTACACTTGCACTTGAGTGTTATGGAGCAGTTACATTCTGTGCTTTATTATAAACTTCAAGGATTGTTACTACAAAAAAAATATCAAAGATTTTGTTTTCTGTCGGTCAATCCTAAATAAAGTAACAGGTAAAAAAAGAACAAAGTACACATCTGGTTTAAATTAGGAGTGAAGGAGAGATTTTTTGTTCTCTTATAAATTTCTCGTGCTCCATGTGTCAAACTAATTTTTGTTCATCACATTATAACTGTTGTTATTTTAAATATTAAAAACTAAAAACAATTTTTCTACTCATATTAAAAGAAAATACATATTACTATTAGGTTAATTAATCCATCAAGATTGGGTCGAGTTATATTTACATTTACATCTTAACATTAAATTTGGATATAACTACCATTAAGTTGGTGATTTGGGTGCAAGTAGGTTAGATCATTTTAAGTTTCAAATCGAATATGATTGAGAGAAAAATATTTAATTTAATTAATATAATAATTAATTTTTTTATAAAATTAGTTTTTATTTAATAATTTAGTTATGATTATATATATAAAAAAGTTATAAAACTTATATTAAGATATGTTTTAAAAAATATATATAAAAATATCACTATAAATACAATATTATGTCGTTTAATTATTAATTATAATTATTGTTTATTAAATAAGAAATTTCTTCTAAAAAATATTATTATTATGAAAAGAGTCTAAAAGACTAATCCACCATTTTCGGAACCTAAAGTTCCATCCTCTTTCTTTTCATAGTATTGAATGTTGCGTTTGGACAGCAAGTTAGGGGCTGTTTTGATACCGTATTTAATGTTGTCTCGTGTCTCTGGAGTTCCCTTTTGCCACTTTACAATGCAATTTTTAGGAGTTTTCATATCTTTCTCATAACTGTACAAATACAACAAAAAAACCTCAAATTTCCCATTCTATCTATCAAGTTCCTTTTCACTTCTTCTCTTGTGTTTTTCTTTCTTATCTTTTTCTGTAACGACATTTCCCCAGTTGGGAGTGGGTGGATTTTGGTGGATCTTATGAATCTCAGTTTCTAATACAATTTTGTACATTTGAATTCCACGTTCATGGTTTCGTGTTTTTAAGAATTAATAACCCATGTGCTGATATTTTTTATTTATATGTATTTAAATAATCATTGAATACTCATTATCCCTGTGGATTATTTTTCTTTACTTCATTAAATGCATTTATGGAATCAATATTTTTAGTTGAGAATAAATAGTCATTTATCCATAAAATTAGGATTATTTTTAATAGTGAAGTGATAGATCCTATTGAAATTTTTGCTATGGCACAAGTAAAGGGGTGGGCATGGGTAACTTATAAATTTCCAAAATCAAACTTCTCTTATTCTGATTGGTGTTTTGATGTATATGAATGTTTGAAATCATTGCATTGACGGTTAACAATCTCCCTTCTCTTTTATGGTGAGTTCTATTTTGGATGAGAGCACATGTTGCTGAGTGTGATTCAACCTCAGATGCTGGTGGGGAAGAGCAAGGAATCAACATACCTTTGTGGAGATGTCATGTCTTATATCATTGACATGGGTTATGTTGTTGCTTTATTTTTTGTATTGTTGTTTATGTACAAACTTTGGCTAAGAACTAGGCTTTTTGTACATGGGTTGGAGTACCCCAAGTATTCTCATTTATATTATTCTTTATTGCTGATTAAAAAAAAAACCCATAAAATTAGGATCCTAATAAATAGCTTGAACCAATTGACAAAATAAAGAGCTAAAATTAATTTAAACTATAATATTATAGTTTTGGAATTTGGATTTAACTTTACCACAATTTTTTTAAATATCATTTTGAATTAAAAAAGGAAAATATATTTATCAATATGGACTATTAAGCTACGCAAAACTTTTAATAATACCGAAATATACATAAATAAAATAAAACTTAACTTTATATCTTAACCAAATATAAAATTTGTGTATGGATTAGAGTATTTCTAATATTTCTACTTATTTAATTATTTATTATCGAGAAACAAAGTCGATTATACCAAAGAGATTTTGCATCTGAAAATTGGAGACTTTATACCAATTTTTTTTACTTTCAAGTTAGTATTTAGGATTTATAAATTATATATATGACTTGGTTGTGAATAATTCTTCCTTTTAAAGATGTAAATAATTTCTTGCTGTATAGTCACTTATTATTGTTAAAATAATTGTTTTAGTTGATCACTTCTCACTAACAACTATTATATATAACTTGTACCAAGGACAAAATTAATTATAAAAATATGACTAGTCATTGATATTAATTAAGTACCTAAACAAATAGACAAAAGGGAAGAAAAATTATAGAAAAACTATAAATATGTATGTTGTATGTTAATATTGAGACAGTTTTAGCTTAGATTGGTTATATATTATTAAAAAAAAATGGACAAGTCTGACTATGAAAAAAATGGAGAAAATTTGGCCGAATTTTCATTAAAAACTAAGATTTAGTGAGTTAAATATTGAAGTTTGTTTAGACTTAATAATTTTAATATTGTGAGATTAACTATATATTGTCAATGTCTCATTAGCTGGTAAGTTGTTAAATTTGGTTTGTAAAAAAAAAAGTAAAGGAGAGTCTGTGGAAATGTTTATTTTTTACTCGATTAATACTATACATATTAAGTCTCATTATTTTATGAAATTTCAACTTAGGTGCATTTTGTTTTTTTCTGTTAGTGAATACTTTATTATGATGAATTTAATTTGACCATTTTCATTTTTGTGTACTTGGAGAGCAATGTAAAATATTGCTAAGATTATGTGGATTGAGACTTTTTGAATGTTTATTAATAGAGTACAAAAGATTTTTTTTTAATGTGATAGGATGACTCCTTTCATATAAATATAAGTTATTTTTTACCCAAGTATTTGAAAAATAAATAAAAGTTGAATAATTCACGTTGTAAATTTTCTATTCATAACTTGATTTTTATATAAAAAGTACACTCAAAATTTAATCATGATAAATTGTATGATTACTAGATTCTCTAAAGTTGTAATGTACATAGAACACACTTGATCCCCTCAACCGTTGGGATATATTAACTTCTATTTTCATCCCTTGAATGAGTTAAGGAAATACTTAGAAGTGGGTCTAATAATGTACTATTTTTTTTTCAATGTTATGTAAAAAAATTATTTATTGTATTCAATTTTCTACTTTTCAAGTGAGTTATTTTTAAAACAGACAATTTATTTAAAAAAAGTTAGATTTTCAACACCAATTATTACCTTAACTAAATTTGACAGTTACCGAATCAACATCTATTAACACCAAAACAAATATCGAAAAGAATTACAAACATTAGTCTAAAAAATAATCAATGTTGAAAGTGATTTTCAACATCGTTACAATAACCCATGTTGAAAAGTTCACATAACTAATATTAAATGAGTTTTTTATAGCATTAAAATAATTTACAATGGAACTTAAAAGTAGGCAAAGTTATGTCTCATGCTTAATCAATACATGGATGAAAGGACATTGGACTGGATGTTATTATAGAAAATATTGTTAGATTAAACACTTATCACTAGATAAAAACTATAACTAATTGTTAAGCACAACTCGTTATACTTAAGAGGGTAGCAACCTAAGCATTACGATTCAATTATGACTTGGACTACATGGCTTACCCTACAACAATGTCTTTCTCAACAATTATTCCACTAAGAATCATATTATTTGATTGTGTCACGACCTACTTAGCCTTCGTCACAAGAAAATTGATTTAACCTGTAAAAATCTCTCCATCAATAATTTTCCCATTAAAAATTGAACATGTGACCTTGACTCTAATTTCAATTGTTAGATTAAACATTTACCACTAGAAAAACAATTATTACTTATAGTCTGAACAAAACTCTTTCTAATTTGGAACGTATCAACGGAAACATTTTGAATTGTGACTCAATTCACATACCTCTAACATAAGATAATTGATGCACCTATAACACATGTTAGAGTTATATGATTTATTATCTAATATACTAACAGAAATAGCACATTCATATGATGTCAATTTTTGTTTCTGATATTAAATATAACTACTACTTAGGAAAACTATAAAGTTACAGCTACTAATGAAAATGAATGATTAAATTATTTAATTAATTTATTACTTCATAATTAATGATAAATTTTATTTAATTTATTTATTAAAAAAATTAAGTCAAATAAGTCATGGTTTTCACTTGTCATAGACAAACTCAATGAAAGGTTTATATATATATATATATATATATATATATATATATATATATATATATATATAAACGAGGACATCTCAAAATCATTTAAGGAGAACAGTAACAAAGAAAAATGATTTCCTCCGACCTAGTATAAAAAGAAATGTTAATGTTTACTTTTTAAGTCACAAAAGATACATCCTCATATAAATATATTATGATATAGTTTTTGTAACACTACAAAAATACATCTAACTATTACAATACAAGTTTTATATATTTATGTACAAGTTTAGAGTTTTTCAAAACATTTCTGATACATGAGTACGACTTATAAAAATACAAATATTTACAATTCATAGTTCAAAGCTAAACTTTAAAGCCTTCTAGACTCTCATGCACCTCTATGATCATCTGCTCATGTACATAGTACAATTATCAAAGTTCATACACAAACAAACACATGTAAGGGTAAGCTATCGAAATAAAGTTCTGACACACGAAAATACAAGTAAACTAACTAATTTGATTAGTAATTCATAATTAATTTAGTTTTCTTTTAACTGAAACACAATCACCAAATATCAATCACAATAATTCAATTTCATTTCAATCTATAGTACTTTGATTTCATTTCAATCATAGTGACTTGACATAGATTCATTTGCCTCACAATACCTTGATTTTCTTTCAACCCTCGGTACCTTTAATTTTAGGCCAATCATAATGACTGCATATGAATCTATTGTCTTCCGAAAGACTCATTAATCAAATTGTGGCACATAAAATCCATTTGTTTCACAGTACCTTGATGTCCTCTCAATCCTTAGTACCCTTTTGATTTCATTTCAATTAGTGATAACATATGAATTTATTCTCTTTTAGAAGACTCATTAAGCATGCCCCCACCAGAGACTAACATCTAATCCACTCCAATCGAACCAGGATAAGTTGTCACGATGTGTATGAACTCCCTCTTTAGCTTCTCATCAATTGATACTTTAATCTATATGGCTTAGATCATCAATGAAGCTAGAGGATCCCAAATGAATAAATGCTTACTTTTAACCACATAATTAAATAAAAATATAATAAACCAGACACAAAAATAAAAATTTATGCTTTTCTTAATTTAAAAAAAAATTACCTCATTTAAACGAAAATGAATCTCACTTAAATAAAAACAGACCCGAAAGTTAATTATAATATGACATAAAAACTATTTTAATGCACTTCAAAAACAACATAAAAGTTAAGCTTTGAAAAGAAAATATGTTAAATTAAGTGTAATGAACAAAATAAATTGGTTTGGAATGTAAAATTGGTTTGGAATGACTTTGATGAAGTTGGATTCAAACCCAAGTTGGTTAGGTCAAACATTATAACAAACATCTTGCCCTCATAGTTACCAACCTAGGTTAAAATGATGAGTGAAAAGGATAATGGAGTCTGTGCGTGGTAACCGTGTGGTCATAGTACTACACCTCATGGTCTTAGTATTGCTTTTTTAAGTTTTGCTGCTTCTTCTGTAACCTTTTCACAGAGACAGTGTGTGTGTGTCTCAGAGTTTGAAGACCCCACTGCACAACATTACTATATATATACTATCATTCTCAAACATGCATCCCCCGAGAGTCCCGCGCTCCTAACAGTGGGGGCCACACACACACACATTCATCTTCTTCTTCCATTTCTCTTCATTTGTCATTCAACTTCACTGTTCTTCGCATCTTCCCCATGCATCATCACCCTTTTCATTCAACATCTGCAACTTCAACACCACTTCATGCACTATTCATTCGGGTTTTAATATCAATTTTAGTTACATGTATGCATAGTTATAAGCATTTTTAACACACTTTTTCTACATGGATGATTGAATGTATACCTCGGGTATGAAGTTTGTAGGGTTAGGATTCATTAGGTAATTTCATGGTGTTCATAATTTGGAGTCAATAGGTTTGATAATAACTCTTTTAATCAAAATGTTTAATAGATTAGTGTTACTGTGGTTTAATAGGATTTTTTAATAGGTTTTGGTGTATGTTTTTGAGGTTTGTTTGCACACATTATATTTTTAACACATTATATAGGTAGACAATTAAAAAAACTTAAAATAATTGGTTTTAAAATTTATTATTTTTACATATTTTCTTTCTTCTGCACATGAATATTCTAATAGAAAAAAATCATATTTGAATGTATTTATTTTTAAATATTTATGTTATATATCACTATGCATATCGACACATTAAACAATTTATTACATGAAAAATATATTATTTAAAAAATAAAAAAACTTCTTTAATTGAAAATTAGTTACAAGTTCAAATGTATTTAATAAAATAAGGTACTTCTAGTGTAAAAATTGCAGAATAATTTTATTTTATCAGTAAATTGATTGTGAAAAGAAAAAACAATAATCTCTAATATGACAATTATTTTTCAAGAAAACTCAAATTATTAAATAAAAATCAATCTTAAAAACAAAAAATAATTAATTATATTAATTAAATTAAAAAATTATTTTAAAATTAAAAAATTATTAATATTTAAATTAATTTTTATTATTAATATTTAATTAAATATTAAGATTTTAATTACTATTTATTTTACTAAATCTTAATAAAAAATTAATATTAATTTAAAAATTATTTATTAGTAATATAAACTAATTTTAATATTATTATTTTTTTAAAATTTAAAATAATATATAATTTCATTAATATTATAATTAATTATTTTTATATTATTTTTAATAATTTTATTGTACTGTAATGAAGTTATTATTTGTTTATTAAAGTAGTAACTATTTTTCAAATTTTAAAATAGTAAATTCTAAAGCATGACTTTACAAATTTAGTAGTTACCGATAATTCATTGAAAAATGCTATATGATTCAGAAAAGACTTTACAAATTTTGCTACGAATTATGTGACAGCTACATTTGTACTACAGATGGGTCAAATCCATCACATCACATATAATCGAAAGTTATAATCCATTTTTAATAATTTTGTATAAAATTCTACAGTTAATAATTCATCACTTCTTATTTTTATTATTTTAAAATCATCATATTTAGATGTGTCAGTAAGGAAAAATAATGGAAAATTGAATAAATATAAGTAGAAAAGTTCTGGTTTGTAAATAGTAATATTGGTCAAACATGTACTATCAGCAGGTTTTACAAGAAAAAAAATCTAATAAAAAAAATGGCATGTTATTATGAGTAACTCAATCCGATAATATACTTAAAGAGCTATTATTTATACTTTATTTTATTTTTTTACTTTATATATGTTATTTTTCAAATTGTTATATGATTGATTTTCAAGAAATAAAAGAAATAATTATTTTATTGATTAAATTAGTTATTATTTTATAACTTAAAAAATATTAATATTTAAAGTAATTTTATTATTAATAAAATTTTATAAACTAATTTATAAATTTATATTTAATATTAAATATTATTATTAATTATTTTAATTCAATTAAACAACTAATTTAAAATTAACATAATTAATAATTAAACTTTAACAACCTTAGATATCAATTTAAAAATTAATTTATAAATATTTATTAATAATAAAAATTATTTTAAATATTAATAATTTCTTAATTTTTTATAAAATAATATATAATTTAATTAAATAATAATTAATAATTTTTAAAATTATTTTCATTTAATGATTTTAATATAATTTCTTTTTATTAAACAAGCTACTCCTCTTTTAAGAAGCATATAAATATAGATAATACTTGATTTTGTAAATAAAATATATAAAAACATGTATATAAATATGTACTCCATCTTATTCTATTTAAATTACTAAATTATCTTAATTCTTTATTAAATAACTTACTATGTTTTATATACTTAAGTTCACGAAATTTCAGAAATGGTTACTGTAATATGTTCTAATTTATTTTAATAGTTTTTCAGTCAACTTATCCTTTTAAAATGTGAACAGTAAGTCAGTAATGACTTTCTTCTTTCCTAAAGAACATTGAAAAGATGTGGATGTGATAATATACTTAAGAAAAGGCACTGTCAGTTATCGACAGGAAGCAATACACATATATTAAAAAAAACACTATATTCTCGTTTTTTACATTATATATGTCCCTATTAAATTTTAAATTTCTTTTTTCTCTTTAAGATTTCGTTTTCATATCTTATTTATTACTAGATAAGAAATAAAAATCGTTTTTCTCAATAAAAATATTTTTACTTGATTAGATTTTAAAACAGATACAGTTTATAAATTCTAAAGATTATTTATTTAATGTTTTTCCTTAAAATTTGTTCATCAATTTTTCAGTGTCTAGTAGGAAAACATATTTCTCTCAACTTGATGATGTTCATATTAAAATTTGATAACATTTGAATAACTTGTTCTAGCTTCTTTGATTTTGAAGTGGTTCCTTTAGTTTTTAATAGTACTCTAAATTAAAATATCACGATATGGAGGGGACATGATTCTCAACATGGTCAATAACTATTTTGGATGATAACTTTTTTGTTAAAGGAAAATCATCATAAGATAAGTGCTAATATGTTCTATTGATACTGTATATTTCTAAACTTTTTTTTCTTAACAACAGAGTATTTAAATTTCATATGCTTAACACTTTGAAATACTTTATATTCTAAACAAATAAAAGAACTGCATAATTATCACAATAAATTCTCAACGGCTTGACAATATTATTAACTACTCCAAGTCCTGAGATAAAATTATGCAATCAATTAGCCTAAACGTTGACCTCAAAACATGCCACAAATTCAGTCTCCATGATGGATGCAAGAAAGACTATTGTTTTACACTTTTCCATTAAATCACTCATTTGGCTAAAAGATACACATTACCAAATGTAGACTTTCTTGTATCCATACATCCATCGAAATCTGAATCTATATATCCAATAACCTCAAGATGATAAGATCTCCCATAAGCAAGATATCATAAACATAAAAAAGCATATATATAAACTTGTTTTCATTGACCTTAAGATATATATTTTTTATCAATAACATTTTCCTTAAATCCAAAGGACATAATAGTATCATTAAACTTAAGATACCATTGCATCGAAGTTTGTTTAAGTCCATATATTAATTTCTTAAGTTTACACACCATGTGTTCCTTTCCTTCTTCAATGAATCCCACTAGTTGATCCATACAATCCTCTTTTAAATTCCGGTTTAAAAAAGACAATTTTAATGTTCATTTATATAAATTTACAAAGAATTGACTTCTTGAGATTTCTCATATTAAAAGAATTCTCATATTAAAAGATAAACATAATTATGTGAAAATTCATTAATAAAAAGAATGAAATACCTTTTTTATTGAAAAAGTTTAAATCAAAATGTCCGCATATATTCATGTGTACATTTATAAAAATTAAAATTTAAAATAACTAAAAAAAGTTATTGAAAGAAAAATAAGTTATAAAAATAAAAATCTAAAAAGTTAGATAACTAATATTGTTGAACTTTTATTGGAATTTGTCTTAAGTTTAATAATATTAAAAACATACAATATTTTCATCTATATTTTTTTAACAAATTTTTCGTATTTTTGTCTATTTTCATCTCATTTTTCAGATTTTCCTTTTATTCAAAGCTTTAATTTTATTCTATTGTTTTTTTATTCAAAGTTTTAATTTGGTTATTATTAACACTTTTTTTATCAGCAATAAAAAATTGCTACACTTTAATACTTTCGATTTTGAAGTTGAGATTAACGTATCAATCTTCATAATTTGTTCAAATGTTAGTTTACCGGTCAAAGTTGAACAAGCCATGTCATTTAGTATTGGTGACCGTCTGATTGGATGAATTAGTTATATCAAATAAAAAAAAATACACAATAAATCAAGTAATATCTTATAAATATGGTAACCATGAGAAATCAGGTAATATCTTTTTATTAAAGATGTGTATGATCCATAAATAAAATAACTCACTATTAACACTATAAATAAGTATTGTTACACTAGAGAAAAGTGTCTACTATCAAATACATCATATACTCTTATTCGACGATCAAAATATTTATTTGATCGTCGAATAACCTTTTACAGATTAACTCTCGACCGAAAACAAAGGAGAAACAACCGAAAAATCAGAGACAGTTAGGACCGAGGAAAATAGTCTTAGAGTAGAAATGGTACAATTAAAATGACACCTGAATATTATATTTTATTATTAAAGTGAAAAAGCTATATAAATAGAAAATTAGTTATTCAAGTTTCATTTTAAAGGAACCACCATCTCTCTAGAAGTTTCATTTTCCTTTCCTCTCCCTTCTCTCTAAGATTCTGACCTCTTCGCTCATCTGTTTCACGATCGGAGTCCACATTAGATTCCTGGCAGCGAGATCTACAAGACTGCCCGGTCAAAATATTTCATAGAGTAAGTTCATTTTTGTTCCCTTTTTCTTTCCTCTCCCTTCTCTCTAAGATTATAATCTTCTCACTCATCAGTTTGACGATTAGAGTCTGCCATTGGACTCCTGGCAGTGAACTCTACGAGATTGCCCGATTAGAATCTTAGATAGAGTAAGTTTATTTTTGGCTCATTTTCTGAGTTAGTTTTGATCTGGTTAGGGTGCCTTTTAGTTTAAGTTTGCATGTGAGGTTTTTATCTTCAAAATTAGTCTCTGTTAGATCAGGGTCCTAGAGATATAGTTTGATTTGTGATCAGGACTTTGTGGTGCAGGTTAGGTTATCCTTAAGCTTTTGGTGGGTTAGAGCTCTTAGTGAGCATATGCTCAAGTCCAGGTAAGGGAAGCTAGTTTTTATATTTTATATATAACTCTAGGTTAGAAGATCTGGATGTGGGAGTGACGTGGTCACCAGTTCAAATTTCTGTTTGCAAGATTGTTTCTTTTGAGGAGTAAAGTAATATATTGATTGAAATGGTTAATTCTAAATATTTTATATTGATTTTAAGGTGAATAAGTTGTTGAAATTGTTTGTGTTTGAATGATAATATAAATGAGTTGAACTGTTTGTGAATATTTTGTTGAATTACTTAAATGAGATGTTTGATGAGAAGTGGTTGTTTGATTTTAGTTGATGATTCATTTAGAAAACATATATTTGGAACTTAATTATGTGTTTAGGTGAATTTTAAGATATAATTGAATTGTTTAGAAAAGTTTAAAATATTTATATGATTAGTGAATGAATTGTTGTGTGATTTGGAAATCCTAAACTTTGGTATGATTTGATTGCGTAATTTGGATATTGTGAGAGTCAAAATATGAATTTTAATCAAGACATAGTATTTTCAGGAAAGAAAATACCGTGTTAAGATTGTTTAGGATGTGCATTGACTAGGGATTCGTCTAGAGATATCCTGACTCTCCTGAGATAATAGAATCACATAGATGAAGTTATTCAGGTGGTGAGAGTCGAAGGAGGTTCATATGAATGGGTAAGTTGTTTGAAAGATAATTAACTTGACCTCTTATATGAATTAACCCTGTCATACTAGGAAAGAGATGATATTGAGATTGTTTATGCCCATAGCTGTGTGGATTTCACAGTGAGATGGTATGACAGGTGCAAATCTCTGAGTCTAAGTCAACGCACGAGTCTTCCAGAAGTAGAGTCAAGTGTCTATAGGTTGTGAGTCAGTAGATGACTGACATGAGAAAGATGAATATTGAAATTTTTGATAGACACTTGATGGTTTTGTAAAATGTTTGAGAAATTGTATGAGAATTTATGAATTTTGTGTATTAATTTGAAATTTAAATTATATAAAAAATTTTGTTATACCTAGCTTACCCTATTATTTGTTTGTGTTTGTTTCTTTATCTGTGAGGATCGTGTTGTACATGGGAGCATATGAGGTTACAGGAAATGTTAAATAGATAGTGTTTATTTTATTTTTATTTTATTATATATATGAGTAAAAATTTAGGGATGTTACAGTTCTAATAATAACATATACAATCTAGGTCATATAACATTATACGAATTACATCTAGACCCTCTCATCTATACCAATTTCAGTTAGTTTTAACAATAAATATTATATACTTAAAAGATATCAATGTTACTTGAATTTTTAAATATGTCATCTCCTAGAAAAACATATATTTGCTTACTATTTGTTTATCTTTTTATTAAAACTTTAAATGTAAGTACAACTTTTTCGGTCTTATCTTACCACCATCATTGAGAAGAAGACATTTTAAGTTATAACACATTTTACAAAGCAGTCAAATGTAGGTTTTGTCCTTTTTTATTTTTGGAGTAAAGCAAACATAAGAGAAAGTGAAAATGAGAAAACAATCCTACTAGTTCCTTTACTTAGGATGAAATAATAGAAAAAAAAAACACGAAGGTACTAGGTGAATTTACTTTCTTGTATTTAATCAATCCGTTCATTTAAAAAAAAACTGTGTTTATTTTTATAAATCTTTTTATCTATTTATTAAATAAGTAATTATTTCAAAAATTATTTATTTTGCAAATAATTATTTTAAGTTTAAGCTAAAAAAATATTTGTAACTTTTTTCTTTAATATTTTTTGTTAAAATTTGCAAAATAAAAAAAATATTAATGAATTTTATAAAGTTCCATAATATTTACAGAAAAAAAAATTCTAATAACAATAAGAATAAAACTGACCATATGTAAAAACATAAATAATTATATATATATATATATTAATATAATCAATTATATATTTATACAAATTTATTATATTTATAATATTGGTTTTATAAATATGAAATTTTTATATATTTTTCTTATTTATAAAAATATTTTAAATTTTATTTTTTAATTAAAAAACTTTTATTTACACCTATTTTTGTTGCTCTTCTCCTCCCTCAATTTTCTTTTGTTCTTTCCAAACATTACATATATTTTCTTTATCTTCTTGTCACAGGGCAGGTTCATTCCATCTAAAACCAAATGAGCAGTAAGCAAATAATTAATTAATTAATTCCTACAAAAGTTTGGTATTTGTGATATTGGCTTTTGGCCTATCACATCGCCATCTGCATCAGTGTGTCTGAGCTGTTCTTGTCATGTCACAGTGTAGTGTTTGGACGTTTAGTTTTTCCCTCTATAAGCTTTTGAAAAAAGGAGGCTACATGAACCCTTTTAAGTCAAATAATTATTAAACTTAAGTTTAGTTCATATCATTGATGCCTTTTAATACTTTCTTATCTTTATTTTTAAACTAAATATATTTAAAAAAAAGTTATAAACACTTTAAAAAACAATAAAATATTTTTCATAGATTAAAAGATGTATATAAAAATGATTTTTTAATGCTTTTTTTAAAATAATTTTTTTCAATTATAAATAAACTAATTTCACACTTTTAAAAAATCTTAGTTTTGTTTTCCAATTTTAAAAATATTCATTATTCTTATTAGAATATGAAACATTAATAGGGTTAGACTTTCTCAAATTGTGAATTTGTAGAATATTTAGTAGATGTTTCACCGAATGAAACATTTATGGTGTGTTTAGATTGAGGATGAGATTTGAGAAGGTGGATTTAGAGTGATTTGAGAGGAAAGTGAAGTTGTTTTGATTGGAATGTCTTAAAGTAGATTTGAGAGAAAAGTTATTAAAATTTGTGAATGATGTGATGATTGTAAATTTTTTTTATTTTTTAAAATGTAAGTTTACAAATTTGATAAATATAATAAATTATAAAAGAATTTAGAAATATAGATTAGAATTAAAATAAATTCAAATTAAAAAATTAATATTAAATATTAATAAAAATACATATTAATAATTAAATTAATCTTTTATTTATTATTTATTTTATTACAATATAAAAATTAATATTAATAATTAATAACTAAATTATAAAGTTTATATATATATATATTAAAATATAATTTATATATATAATCAGTATACAATTTATTAATTTTTATAAATAAATAATGTGAAGTCAACTTTCTTTGCAAATCTCTCCATGAATGCAAAGAAAATTTTAACAAAAAAAACTCCATCTTGAATTAGAGTATATTAGTAAATGATGTAGTTAGTTTGAAATAATATATGTAATTTTCTGCATTCATAAAGAATGATGTTAAAAAATCAACTTGAACCAATTTAGACTTATGCATTATTATAATTTTGCTTAGTTATCCAGACTCGTTGGACAAGCTAAATGCTCGTTTAGAAAAATTCAATTTATTAAAATTACGAGAGTTTTAGTTGTTGAACGAGACTTTAAATAAAAACTCTCAGTGGTTTGGTCACTTGGTGAGCCAAACTCTTGCTGAGCGAAATTCATTAAATTAAAAATCCGAGAACTTTGGTCACTAGACAAGTCTTTTAAATAAAAAAAACTTCTAGTGATTTGGTTGTTGGACTAGTCAATTATTTTTGGTGAAAAACTCTCAATTAAATACTCATTAGACGAACGTTTTGTTCACTCAAAGACTAAAGTGGTTGATTGTGTTGATGTCTTTGACTAGATTAGTAGAATAATAACTAAATTGTAACATGTGGTTAATGCACTAAACTAAGTTAACATATTTAAATATAGTATTACTAAATTATTATTTTTTTTATAGAAGTGGTCTCAAAGAGATTAATAAATATATTTGGTTTGAGTGGCCAAGATCATTTCTCAAGCTCAAAAAGAATTACAATATCTTTACAAGTGATTAGGGTTTATAGTATACTTAAGAAGTTTAAAACTATTTTTTTATTATTTATACCTGCTAGGTTTTAATTATATACATTACAAATTTATTCTCATAAACTACAATTTACATTGCATTTGTCCGGTAAGTTAGTTTCCTTAAAAAGAGACTTTGTATTTGAAAAAGAAAATTCTCTTCTACATTAGTTATCATCATAATTGACATAGAAAGTATTTTTTTTACCCTTAATGCAAATTCGATTTAAAGTTTTTTAGGTTTCAAGAAAGTGGATTCCCTTTTTGAGTAGATTTGTGTGAGACTTGTTTTTGGGTGAATGAATCTCTTCTGTTTAGTAATTGTTATTGTGGGCTTCCAATTGTATTTCAAGATGTTTTGTTTGTATTATAATTTGTCCTTTTTTAACTAAAGATTGATTATGAAAACTCTAATAAGATAGTTGTTGAATTCTTTTGATGTGACCTACTATTCTTTTTTTATTCTTGATGATTGGTTTTGTGGGTTGTAAAGTCTGATGGATGCTTCTAGGTCAGGTGTTGAACAGATTGACCTTGATTCCTTTTGTATAAGAGTTAGAACACCTTTGAAATGTCTCTATAAGCCTTTGTTTGTTTCTGAGCGAGGAAAGGTGTGTGTTTACTGTTAAGAGATAAAACACGAAAAACGAGATAAAAAATCAATAAAAAACACGAAAAACGAGAATAACAATACGTTTAAACTTTCTTCGCTGTCTATAATTTATTAATTAAATTTTATTTTAAATTTAAATTATTATTACTTTTATTTTAAAAGGTTACAATTTAAATATAAAAATATAACTAAAATTCTAAAAACATAATTATTATAAAATAATATAATTAATCATATTATATTAATTTATATTTAAGTTAATCATATAATAATTAATCACTTTATTATAAAACCCTAAATAATAAATATATTTTTTAAAAATAAAAATTAAATTTATATAATAATTATATTAATTATAAAAAAAAGATAAAAATAATAATTTTATTTAATAAAAATATTTTTTTTATCAAATATTTATAATTATAAATATTTAAATATTTTTATCAAAATTTATATCATTTTGTATTTTTTTCTAAAGTTAGTTCTAATACATTATTAAAAATAATATTTCAATAAAAATAATATTTTAATTAAAAATAATTATAATTTCTAAATAAATATATTAAAATAACTTTTTAACAATTTTTAAATATAAATATAAATTTATATTTATATAAAAAAAATATAATTTCAATCACATCCATCACATCACTCACAAACTTTTATAAACTTTCCTCACACTTTCCACTCTATTTACCTTAATCCAAACACCCAAACTTTCTTTACACTTTCCCTTCAAATCATCTCAAATCCACTTCCTCCTTTCCACTCCCTCATCCAAACAAAGCCTAAAAGTTAAGACACTCCTAAAATATCTTGAAAAAAATCCGATTTAAGAAAGTCTCACTTTTAGTTACATCTATAAAATATCTTTATTTTGCAACTAACTTAAAAAACCTTTCTAAAATCAATACAGAAAGTGTTGGTTGTATCTCCTGAAATAGTGTACTAGCATTTGTCCATTAACATTAAGGTCATCATCTACACGTGTTGTTTGAAAATGGAATTTTTTTTACCTTGATCTTGTACTTTTTTATCCTTAATTACTTATTTTGATGCATACCCGATTAGAAATACTTTATAAAAATCAAAGGCATAACACATGTTGTCCTATATATTCATTAAAATACTAAGATTAATAACAATAATAAATTGTCTTAGAGTTGTGTTTTTCTTATAATCCTTGTAATTTGATTATGTACTTTTGTTCGGTAGGGAAAGCACATCTCTTGTGTGCCTGCCACTATCAATTATAGTAAATCCTAATAGTTTGGTTGAAATTATATGCTAAAGAAGAAACTATCCATGGAGGTCCCATGTCTGCCATTAAATCAAATCAAATGTGTTTAGCTAACTTTTGCATATTTAATAAGTCAAAATACCAAACAACTTTGTTGCGTAAGAAAGACAAAACTGAAGAATTTACAGAAGAAATGTAAGTGCCTCAATATTATCTTTAACTATTTTTTATCTCAAATATTTCATATCAAATTTGTTGAGATTAGTGATTTAAAGTAATGTTTATTTTTAAATTTAAATTTTATCATAAAAAAAAAATCTTAAAAATCTTAAAAAATTAAAAAAATTATATAAATTATCTTTAATCTCAATTTTTTTATAATATAAAATTATTATATATATAAGAATTAAATCTTTCTTCTTTGATTTCTTCAAAAGTAGTTTCAACGAACTTCTCTTTTTTATATTAGTGTCTAAAACTCTTAATTTGTATGTACTCTATTAAAAGTTATTTATAGATGGTCGGATTGAGTTTTGATTTTTTTGTGATTTTAGTTGGGATTAGTTGTTTAGGTAGTTGATGCTTCTTGTCAATATTTGTTTAGCTTTTAAGAGAAATGAGCTTTTAAGAGTTTCACCACTTCTAAAATAATTTTTTTTTTACTAATAAAAAAAGTTTATACCAAAATACAAACAATCAACCTAATTTTAACCTAAGAATCCGAAGGATAATGTAATTTTGATTCACAACATGTGGAACAATATCATCCACATCCTTGTTTGGTTCCAATACAAATAATTAGCATATTGTAATAGTGATGAATATTAATGAACTCCAGCTGCAAAATAATTAATTGTAATTATTGCCCTAAAGAAAAGGGAAAATTTAAAAATAAAAAGAATTTGCTTGCTTTATTAGGTAAATTATTATTCTGCTTTGCTGTCAAACAGCGGAAATAAAAGGTGAATTAAGCGTCCTAAACAACTTATTACTCAATAAAAGGTGTTATTATTTTTTATTAATTTATTGTGAGAACAGTAACTAGCACTATCTATTGACTAAAACTTGGAAAAGACATAAGATGTCAATTTAAAGAGATAAGCAAAATCGATTTGAGGGAAAGTAGAAAAAATTCGCATAAATATCAAAACAGTGGATTCCAGAAAAAATAACAGTAGCTAAAGGTATTTTTGTTCATAAAATAATAAATTATTTGCTACATTATTATATTGAAAAATCCCTTCTATAGTTCCATTTGTATTTTCTTTTATCATGTTTTAAAATCACACTCAAAACACAAAATGGAAAGGAACAGTCACAACCTAAAAAGTTAATTTAAGGGTTAACTTTTTTCAAAAGTAAATTACTAAATTTACAATATAAGTATAATGTGTTTAGCAATACGAAAGTGTAACTATTCAATTGACATAAAAATAATTTGTTGAAAGTGATCAATCTTAGTATTTAAAAAATAATCTTTGATTATGCAGGAAAAAAAAAGGATAAGGAAGAATTAAATACGTGAAAAATAAAGATATGAGAGTGTTGAGTAAAAACAAATGAGAGACAAAAAATAATAATTCTTTAGTTACTTTTATTTTATTTCTTATTTTCTCACATTTCTCTTGAATTAAATACTTTATCTCTTAAATATTTCACTTTATTTTTTCTTATTTTCAAACATTTTCACTCTTTTAGTTATTTTCCAAACCAACCCTAATTGCTGAAAATAGATACAGTGTTGTTTGATGAAATAGTTTTGCATATTCTCAAAATCCATAAATTATATATAAGCTATTCACATAAATTTAAAATTGCTGTGATCATCATTCTTAGCACAATCTGATCATCATCTCCATCATTATTTTATTTTTTTTCCCTTTCAAATGAACACATGCTGATTGTGGTATAAGTTTGTCATATAAAAACTCTTTATTTAAACATTTATTTATAGCCCTTTTCATAACAAATTGAGATTACATCAGATCAGAGTGATGACAACAAGAGTGTGTGAAATCAATTAGTTTAAAGACCTTCAATCACCAGATTGTGTTAGAAATTTTTATAGAATTGAGTCAAAACACAATGACCAAACAATTAACCATGAAAAGGTAGGTTTGGATAACATTTTTTATTCAATGATTAATGCATCTTCTGTACTCTACAACATCACAATTAATTGTTTTATATACTTTTTCCTGTAATTGATGGTCCCAATGAGGCTCAAAGATTACACTTTCTTTCCAACTTTTTTGCAATATTAGGGCATGACCACTTCAAAGCTTCTTCACTCATACATTATGCACTCAAAGCCATTAAATAAGCCAATATTATGTGCATTCTCAAATAATATTTATATATATAACAGAATAAAAAGATAAAATGGGAGGAATCACTTTTCCATTAGTGAGGACCATCATAATAATGGAAGCGACTATGTTGACAATAGCACAAGCAGCCAAAAGCAAGAATCTGAGCAAGAAAATTGTTCCATTTTTCATCAATATCCAATTTGATTGATGCATAGAACACTTATAAGTGATTGCATGATTGAATTGAAGATTTAGAAAATGCTGGATTCGATTCTATCTCGATTAGTAGTTCATCTCCTTGCATGTTTGCCACTTGTCATCTATAATTAAGTTTGGAGTTATAGTTGGCGTTGACCCTGATCTTCATCACCACCTTGTGAAATCAATCATTAGAATTTAGAAAAGGAAAAAATAATATGAACACCTTTCAATTCTTTGATTTTTTTTATATATATATATCAGATAAAAGAAGACATGAGACATAATTTTTAAGACATTAAGGATGTCCCTTTTATCTAACACTTTTTATAGAATCTTAAAGTTATTAAAAAAATATAACAAAATAGTAAAATGTTACTATAAAATACATTTCCCTCAAGCTAAGCTCCATAAATTTGTTATTTAATATAAATAAGTAATAATATAAAAAAAATCTAGGTTAAATGTTAATATTGACCTGTTGCATTGCAGCATCAAATAGTAGAGTCTTCAAAATGGCCTATATTTAGTTTTAATCCTCTTACTTAATGCTTAAAATAAGCGTACAAGGTGAAAGGACTTAAAAAGATCATGTGGGTTAGAATTGGGTTATACATATTAAGTTTTAATAATTTGATTAACGCTTTTAATATTAATATTATGACGAGATCGATTTGAAAATATTTAAAATGAGACTAAGTTAAATATATTGTATTCAAGATCAACTTGTAAATATTTTGATTGAAATCAAGTTGAAAATACTCTAGTTAAAACTTAGATTAAGATAGTTAAAAATCAAGGTTGAATTTAATATATTATCGTTAAGAATAAGTTGTATGTCCAAAATAAAGTAGAAACTTAAATTGCCGTGTAGATATTCTTGGTGATTTAAAGACTCTTTATTGAGTTGAAGATGTCTTAGTTAATATTAAGATGAAGATGATCTAATTGAAGTAGAGACAAATTGAGATCGAGTAAAAAGGACATAATCAAGGTAAAATCAAAGATGTCTTAAATGGGGTTGAATTGAAAATGCCTTGGCTAAGGTTAAGACAAAGATACCTAGGCCAAGTTAAAAAATCTTTATTAAAATTTGAGTGAAAGTTTTCAAATTTGAAGTAGAGCTAAAAATAACTTAAAAAAGGTTCAAGCGAAGATATCTTAGTCAAGATCAAGTTGAAAATTGCATAGTTGATGTCAAACAGAAATGAGGTTTCTAAAAGTGATAATATGATTTTCTCCCTAGAGACAAGATGAGGATCCCTTGCCAATGTAAAAAAAATATGATTGCTAACTTTGAGTTGGAAAAAATGTAGTACCCAATTTTTTTTTTAAACTAAAAAGTCCTAATTCATTATAGTAAGCAAGTGGCTAATCCCAAAATATAATATTTGGTTAAATTTTAGTTGATATGGTTAGCAATTTGACCTTGACCTATTTACACTCTTATCCAATTATTTGGATCAAGCAAGCTATGCAAAATCATTTTATTTTATTTTTTTGCAAAATCACTCATCATGTGCACCAGTCCAAAATTACCAATTCTAACCTTAAAGTTTTAAACTTAAATTTAAACATGTTTCCACTTTAATAACTCAAACCAAAAATGTATATCCAACACTCAAAATAAGTCAAAACAACTATAAAAAATATTTTAATTCTAAGGTTCTAATACTTTCAAATAAGGTTTGAACTCTTTAACTTTGATACTAGGAGTTCCAACATGTTCAAAACAATCATAAATACCTATCAAACATACAATTATGCTTATGAACTAACTTAAACTAAATTTTTCTATTCCTCAACTCGTATAAACTCCACATAACTATTTTCAGTTTCGCCAAAACCTTATGAAATTCCTATATAAAGGATTTCAACATCATTATACCACATTTATTGCACTCTTAACACATTTGAACAAAATAATTTGAACGTAATCAAATTAACTCTTATCACTTAAGAGTAATTTGTCTGCTAAGCTAAAGAGATTTCTTAGGATAGAAAAGGACCTGAAACTACTCTTGGAAACTCCAATGACCTAGAAAACATCCAAAATATCAAATCATCAAAATCAAAAATTGATATTGATGAAACGTTGCCTTCTCATCTCATAAACCTGTACGAATCCAAAACATCCACAAGAACCTAAAAAACTATTTAAAAAGTTTATAAAGTAGAAAATGACTTGCTCTAAAAGAAATTTTAAAACATTAAAATTGGTACATACTTTATCACCAACTCACTGGTATTATCTGATCAAGGAAAGGAAAAGATCAACTTAAAAAGGTTATAAAGAAGTCAAAGAGAATGAAAAATAATATTTAGAGAAATTGTGAGTTTTATAAATAAATAATTAAATTGTTAAAATTTTAATTTTATAATTAATATATCTTGAAATTTTAATTTTTATTATTTTTTAGATTTGTTAAAGAGAAAATTGGGTTTCACATATTATATTGGTTGGATGAAAACATTTTTCTTTGTTTGCTTGTTTGACTTGTTGTGTCATTTTAATACATTCTTGAAGACAAAAATAAAATATTTATAAATAAGTGTTTTTTTTAAATTAAATTGGTTCTTGATGACTAAATTTTCTTTTGTTTTCTAAAAACTATAAGCTAAAACTTTGAGAAGAATATAGGTTAACAGATATAAGTGAGGAAATCCGGATAAAAGTCGAATTTAAGATTAGAGCATGCTTGAGGAACTTTCTTCGAGAGAAATAATAGTTTCGTTTTCAAGATTAGTGTTACAATACTATTTAAAATAAATTATTATTTCTATATGATAAACAAATTAAATATTCATTAAGTAATCAAATATACTTCAATTAATAAATAGTCACATAATGCTATTGTATAAACAATTAATATTTTAGTACCACAACAAAAGAATTTTTCCTTTTTACATGTTAGTGGTGACTTGTAATAAATGTTGCATACATTATTTGTTATGAATTTATTTAATAAAATTATTATTAGAACGTAAATAATATAAAATATTCTTCTTATAACGTTAAATTCAAAAATACAAAGAAATTATATGCAAGCTCTGTCCGTCATAAATAGGGTAGACCGCAGCTGTGTCTATTGAAGATTTGTAGTGAGAAATAAAGCTCAAATGTGTTTCAAGATAATATATATACATATAACTAATTTTCATTGAAAAGTGTTTTCATAGACCTTAATTGTAGTAAATTAATTTAAAAAATATATTTTTAAGATAAAAAACATATGTAAGAAACAGTTTATTATTTATTTAATTTAAATTTTACTAATTGATTTTAACGAGGAATCGTTCGAGGTGGATGATTAAGTTGTTGGACGAGTTGGTTTCTCTATTAATGGATTATTGAGTTTTGTTCGATGGAAACCGAAAAATGATCCCTATGCAGAAGATTCTACTATGCTCAGGTTCGTAAGAGCTTTGAGATAAGAGTATTTAAGTAATTGGATGAGATTGTGTCGTACTCCTTGGAAGTTATATTTACAAGTTTTTCAGTCTAGTGAAATATCCAATAAAAATTGTTATCAAATATTGGGTTGATTAATCTATTATCAAATATTGGATTGATTTTTGTTGTAATAGAAATTTGTTTTTGAATATATCTGAGTGGTTTAGATCTGCAAGTGGTTTGACTCAACTATCTCAAACGTGTTTTATATTCTCACTATTTTTTGGTATTGGGCAAAACAAAAGCCCTCCAAGCTTGAAAACCCATTTTTAGGGTAATCGGACCTTGTTTTGAAGTTTAGCTCTGATCATATTTTTGGTCGAGCTTTGAAAAATGAGTCATATTATCATGACTAACTCCAAATTGAACTTTGCAACAATTATAGGTCCATGGTCCAAGCTTAGTGTAATTAAAGTAGTAATTATTATGGTTGTTTATTCTCAAACGATTTCGCACTACTTTGATCCGATGTGGATGATCATTTATTTTCAAACCACTTAGGATGATAATGATGGTCACTTATTTACAAACGAATTTGTATTATTATCTTATGTGATGGTTGTTTATTAAGAACTTTAGATTATGACAATCGCTTCTTTCCAAACGAACTTGTATTATGATATGATGATATTCTATTTTTAAACAATTTTAAATTGTAATATTCATTTTATTTTTCAAACAATTTTGTATATTTAAGTAAGTAGATAAAATAGAGTCAATATTCCTAGAAGTTATATTTAGTTTGGATTGGATTGATTTGTTACATAAATTAATATATCTAAGTTGTTTGAATTTGGTGGTGCTTTGACTCACTTTCCTAAACTTATTCTATATTCTCAATTTTGGTATATTAATTAGTTCACTAAAATTTAAAAGTATATCTTTACAATCAAACTTTACTAACTAGCCTAACTTTAAATAATTTATTAGCCTGACTTTAAATAATTTATTTTGTATGGAAGGGTATTTTTCAAAAACAATATATTTTTAAAGTATTTCTTTTTGTTTTCACACCCTAATAAGTATAAGGGGATGATCAAAACATAAGTTTATGTAGAAAAAAAGAAAAATGGTAAGATTGATTGTAAAGCATGAGTTTTATAAAAAACAATTACGTAAACTTTTCTTTAGTGTCATATTTTCAGTAATATATTTTTTATTAGCTGATATATCCTTATAATCCTACTAATATGGATTAGGCACACACTATTTGATGATTCAATAAGATTTGACAGAATAATAAAACGCCAAAAATGTCTTAACAGTGGTAATACTTTCTTCAAAGCTCTCGTGACACACTCACTCATCGACAAAGAAAAGAAACAAAATAAGATAGATTTTTTTTTTTTTTTTGCAATATACTGTTTCTACATTATTGTTTGATATTAGTTAAAATTGATTGAAAATTGTGAATTATGATTTACTTTCAGGTGGGTTATGATCGACATACTGACTTTTACGATCAGTCACAGAGTAAAGTATGTCAAATTAATTTGATATGATTTAATGTTGAAGTTTTTTGGTCTCTAACACAATAACGTAAAAAAAAAAAAAAACTATACAAAATATAGAAAACAATTGAAAAGTTAAGTGGGTCTTTAAATCTATAAATAAACTTTAAACTATGAGATGAAGGATAAATACAATGGAATTGTTTTAGTCAGTCCTAAAAGATTAGACTATGACAGTAGTTAAAGATTATTGAATATGAAATAAGACTCGTAATATTAATAAAAAATATTTTTTAATAAATTAATTAATTAAATTAAATATTATTTTAAATATTAAAAAATTAGTAATATTTAAATTAATTTCTGTTATTGGTAAATAATTTTTAAATTAATATTTAATTAATTATATATATTTTTTAATTACTAATTATTTAAATCCTAATGTTGATATGCAAACTATTAATAACTAATTCAATATTAATTTGGATATTATAATAATTAAAACTAATTTAAATATCAATAATTTTTTAAATTTTAAAATATTATTTAATTTAATTGATATAATAATTAATTTTTTATATTTAAAATTATTTTGTATCTAATAATTTTCTTATAATATACATTTAATTTCTTGGTATCACAACATATACTAATTTTACGAATCTCATGTATCTGATTTTTTATCTCTTGGAATGTCTATACTTTTTTAGTAATAATTAATAATATGAGTTTTTACAGGAATTTAGTTTTGTTATTTCCGACAGAGAGTAGGGAAAGCGAAAATTTATAAATTGGAATCATGAAAACCCGTACGTTGAACCACTGTGTGGTGTCTGAAACTTTGAGACTCAAACAGTACTCACATTTTTCTTCAAACCCATACTTCTCTCTTTTTCTCTTCAAACAAACAAACACTATCTTTATAATACCTCAATATTTTATATTCTTTCAAATTTAATATTTATATATTCACATTATCTTTTTAATTTCAATTTTAAACTTCCCATTTGTGTATGAATTTTTAATACGTATATATAAATGTTATGAGAATGAGGAGATAGAAACATAGAGTTAACGACCACTGTTGTTGTTTCACTGTGAGTTTGAGTTGAGTGGTTTTCTGACAGAAGCTGCAATTTTGTGTCACTGTCACGTTGTCACAGTCGTGGGTCCCACCTCAGAGGTTATATGTATAAAAATTTCCTGAGGGACCCACCAACGGTGTCGTTTCGAGGAAAGCGCGCGGGAACAGCGCGGGAGCTGTTTCCCAATGCACTGCACACTTCATTATGTCATAACTGCGTGCGCTGCTCCACTGCCCCCACCCCCATCATATCCTCCATGCACCTACCATCTCATTATCATAAATAACTATAAATTATATTTTAATCAACAAAACTTAATCAAAATCAAACTCCTATTTTACTCAATTTTGTTCTGCATGTGTCAATAAAAAAATAATATTAAAAAATAAATTTTAAATTTAATTTAATTTTTAAAAAAATCAATTTATATTAATAAAATATTTTTATATTTATTTAATAAAAATTTCAACACTTTTTTATCCTTAGATTTGTTAATTTGTATGTCAACTATTAATGATTCGATAATGACATGATACAAGTAGTTTGATCAATTTAATAAACTTTAATTAAAATAAATTTTATATGATTCGATATTATTTTAAAAGGTAAATCTTAAAATTAACTTAATTTTAAAAAATTAATCTATGATGAGATGTTTTTATTTCTTGAACAGGAAAAATAAATTTAACAATTTTGGTCTAATATTTGATAACTAATTAGTTATTTTTCTTGTGTTTTTGCTTGTGGCATGTTGATTAGTTTGAAGTATATCGCAGGCAGTGTCTGTGTAGAGAAAATGGTGTACATTGGACTTAATTTTGATTGAATCAGACGTTTGGCCTAAGAAGTTGTTTGGAATTTAGTCTGTTTTGGATGGAAAGGGGTTTGATTGATTGAATTTGAAAGATGGAAGTTTAAAATTAGTGTTATTGTTATTATTATTATTTTAGTATTATTTTGATATTGATTGGTAACATATTTGGGATGGTGTGATACCTTACTACTTAATTAGGAGAACAAAAGGGCCCAATGGCCATCCTTTCAAACTTTAAATCCAATCTGACAGAGACCCATTTGTGTGTGTTGTGAAAGGAAATGCAAGGAAGGGGTTCTATGTACCCATGTGAGGAGTGGGCTCCATTGGAGGGTGAGAACCTTCAAGTATGGCCAATGGGCCTACCCAAAAGGGCCTAATCATCATTCCCATCTTCCTATTTTCTATATTAAATAAATACTCTAATATTATTCTAAATTCTTCCTCCAAATTCAACCTCTCTTCTTCTTTTTTATATTAATTCTCAAAAATTAATTTTAATATTTTTTTAAAAAAATTAATATTTGTAAACAAAACATTACTTTTCTTTTTTTTTAAATAACTTCAACAACATTTTAATATTTTTTTTCAACTTTTATCTTTTCATTTTTTTAGTTGTTGTATTCGATAGCATGTGTAAAACAAGATGAGAAGATTTTTTTGTATTTGACATTTATCAGTTTGTGATAAAAAAAAATTAGTTTTGTACTCTATTTTTATATTTCGTTGAATTTTCTTCGATTTTGTATCTTTCACAAAAATGAACAAAATTTACAAACGAAAACAAATCATCACCACGAAAAAAAACTACAAAAGTTACCTCAATCATCAATGTTCATCACTAGTCACCACAAGTAATCATCATCACTTAAAAATAAAGAAGAAGACAACATAGTTTTCATCATACTCCGAAGGGTATTGTTGGAAAAATATATGAAGGTGTATGGAATGTATTGGAGGTAGAGGAGAACTTGCCAATATTATTAATTATGTAAACAAGTTTATCCTATTGTTTTTTTTTTTTTTATAATTGTAAAATATTGACCTTTCTAATACTTACCTTAAAAGTCTATATCACAAGTGATTACCAAAAACATGTCAAAAAACTTTATCATTTCACACCCTAAAGTAGGGTTTTGGTGGGGGTGATACCAAAAGGTTATGGATTAAGCTTACTAAGGTATGAAAAAGAAAGAGATACGAAAAGATATCGAGAGAAAGTGATATATATAGGATCAGTTTGTTTGTAATTATTTTTTTAATCAAAATACTTTTGTACACAATTTGATGTATTTGTTTAGTCAGTTTATTTTAAAAAATAATTAGTAAAAAAATTCTTTAAACTTTTTATTTAAAAGAACTTATTTTAAGTTTATACAAAATGTCCATCATGCAAAGATAAATAGGGGTGTTTGTTTTAGAATAGTATTGTATATTACACACTCTAGTATAAATTATATGTTGAGAGCTGAAAAAGAAATAATTGAATTAAGAGTATTTAATCTAACTAATTAGTTAACTTATAAATATAAAAAAGATTATTTAATTATTTAAAATAAAATAATAAATTATATAAGTTGGTGAAATTTTTTAAAAAAAGTTAGCTTAAGCTAACTTATGATTATAACTACTAAAATAAAATCGTGCAATAAACAAATTTATTTTGGTAGACCTCGTGTCCCACTTTCTTAAAAAAAATATTGAACTATATTTTTCAATTTTTAAGACAAAAACTAATTACTCTTTTTATGGTTTATATTTTTTAATTTTTATTTAATTATTAATTAGTTTACTCATATATATTTATTATAATGCAAAAACAAAAGTAAAAAATTAAAAATATTTTATTAAAATTAAAAAAATACATTTTTTTAAGCTTTTCTGAAAGAATGTTAAACTTCAATTACAAGGGATGAGAGAAAATATTGAAAAAACTTACAAACATAGTCCAAATATAAATCTTAGTGCAATTGAAAACTCATGTACCTAGATGTATGCAAAAATACACACAAAGCAACAAAATAAAATAAAAGGGTTGAGAAAAATAAAATAAAAAATTATAAGATTATTGATAACTAAATATTATATATATATATATATATAAAGAGAAGTGTATTTATTAATTTACCATATAGAGTAGTGATTATTAGTAGATATAAATGGATAGTGGGAGGTTGTCATGTTGACATGAGTGGTGTCTGTACTCTGTGTTCACTGTCTTTCTCAAGCTGGATCTTACCCATCACACTATTGGATTCATCACTTCTGTTAAATAATAATACACCTCTTATTTGGTATTTTCTAAAACAAAATTAATATTTATTTTTTAAAACTAAAACACAATTAAGAATATATGTTCTTATATTTATCCAATGTTTCACGAGGTGTGTTACAAGGGTGTTTAAACACAGTCAGTTCATAGGGTTATTTTCATAACTTTTTAATAATCATAAAATTTAGGTATAATGTTTAAGTTGAGTTTAATTCAATTTAATTTTTTAATTAACTTAATAAATTTGATTAAATATGTATATATACATATATTAAAATATTAAAATAAATATTTATAATGTTTTTGGTGATTATAAGATAATAAGAATATTTATAATTCATATAAAAATAATATTTATATGATAGAAATATAAAAATATTAATAATAAAATTTTCAAATAAATAAAAATATTTATAACATATATATTATTGAGTCGGATCGAATTTATCACTATTTTCTAACTTAATTTTAATATAATGAACTAAATAAGTCTTAATGCGCTTTAATAATCTAACTTACCAAAATATCTTGAAATAATGAAATAATGAAAGTGATAAAATTCTAGTAGAGATATTAGCGAGATGAAAAGAAGCTACTTGAAGAAGTTTTGAATAAATCAAAATTAGTTTTCTCTTCAAATTAATTGATCTCAATGTGCTTAATGCGTTCATGGACAACCTAATTAGCAACTTTTTGAAGAGCAAATTGATTATCACGATAGAGGAGTTTGGACGTTCAAACGGAATGTGTAGATCGTCAAGTTTGTGATAGTCAAGGCAACAATATTTAGCTTTCGATGAACCACGAGAAATAGTGGGTTGCTTCTTGGAGCGCCAAGAAATGAGAGAGTTAATGAGATAAATAGAGAATCTTGTAATTGAACATTGAATATTGAATATTTGGGCAACCAACCCAATAAAAAGGCCTAAAGGCTTTGAGTTAGAGGAAGTTAGTTGTTGACAGAAAAATACTTAAGTTGAGTGTTTTCTTTAAGTAATGAAGAATGTGAGAGATAGTTTGTGAATGATTTTTGGTAGGAACATATATAAATTGACTAAGATTATGAACAACATGTGTGAAGCCAAGACATGTAGTGGTTAGATAGATTAATCTACTGATGAGGTGACAATAAGTTGATGCATCCAGGAGAGGTTTGTCGGTAATGGCATATGGGCGAGTAGAATAGTCCATGAGTGTAGAAATTGGACAAGAAACGAGCATGCCACAATCTGAGAAAATGTTAAGAGTGTATTTTCATTAAGAGATGTAAATACCAAACTTATTCCAAGCAACTTCAAGGCCAAGAAAATATTTAAGTTTACCAAGATCCTTTGTTTTGAAAGTGTCATCAAGAAGTTGGGTGATATGTTGTATTTCATAAATGTTTATACTTTCAAGAACAATATCACCAACATTAACAAGGAAATTTGTGGTCATTAATCTAGAAAAGTTGAGAAATAAGGAATGATCAGATGCATAATGGTGGTAACCATGGCTGAGAAGAAATGAAGAAAGTTGAGAAAATTACTTTTGATTAGCTTGTTCTAACCATTATAAATAATGTTGGAGCTTGCATACTTGATTGGGAAGAAAGGGAGTAATGATGGAAGGTAAGTGCATGTAAATCTCTTCATGTAGTTCACCATGTAAGAATTGTTGACATTAAAGTGCTTAAGGTGCCAATTATAAATGGAAGCTAGAGCAAGAAACAATAGTAAGTTTAGAAACAAGGAAAAAAATATAAAGGTAATTTTACCTTTTGATCTGGTTGTAACTTTGGTAACAAGGCGTGCTTTATATATTTTTATACTTCCACCAACATTATACTTTATTGTAGCTAGGGTTGGAGATGTGTGTATGTTGATAAAATGAAGCTAATTTGATTAACTTGGGATATTAAAGGTGTATTCGATGGTTGTTTAATTAAAGTTAATAGAGCTTGATATTACTAAAATGAAAAGTGAATCTCTTGAAGCTCCTTAGCGGTAGCCTTATTACCTTTCTCTGTGATTTTTCATTCCTCAATCACAACACTATTGGTGGATGAAAATTTGTCATTGTATAATCGATGTCCTAGAGAAAACTCATGTTTTCTATAACACACATCAATAATATGTTCATTCTTACCACAATGAGTGCAAATTTTACCATGATGAGACACACCTTGTTGTTCTTGTGATCAAGGTTGGAAGGAAAGTAATGTTTGTGAAAAGAGGTACTCTCAGTGTGTCCATTTCAGCCACAAAAATTATAATTTGAACCTGAGCCAACAACATTGATATAACTATATTTTGTTGCAGTGGTGACATTAGTGGTTAAAGTCTCGTTCACTAATAATTGTCTTTCTTGTTAAGCAACTTATGAAAATATTTTTTGTCATAGGAGGCAATGAATCCATCACGAGAACTTGAGATTGAACAATTACATGTTGATCATTAAATATGCGTAGAAATTGTATTTCCCAGTCCTCTAATTTTCTTTGAGCAATGATGGATGCAACCTTGCAAGTACATTTAACAATGCTTGCACAAATTGGATCCAACTAAAAATTCTTCCATTTATTCGAAGTTTAGAAAAGAAATATATGACAAAAAAATCACTTTGTTTTATAGAAGAGGCTTAAATTTCATATCTAAAATAATAATGAGCTTTGAGATTGCTCCAAATATTGGTTGTTTGGTCCATCCAAAAAATACTTTGATGTAGTGATGATGAAAAGATATACACAAGCCAAGAAAAAAAAATCATATTTTTACATTGTTTCCAATTATATATAGAACATTTTTATCAATGAATTCCACTTTATTTTTGGAGTTAAGAGGATACCATTGACTTATTCCAAAAATATAATTTGTTAAATCGAAGGAGAAATAAGAGTAGAAATAAGTACAAGTAACTATGAATTTTGATATATTTGTTAAATCAAAATAAATTTTGATTTATTTGTTAAATAAAAAAAGGAGAAATAAGTACAATTAACTATGAATGTCAAGAGAAGAATCAACATTTCTGTTTATGGCTACATAACAAAACAAAACGCATAGGAATATGATGGAAAACAAAATTAAATTCTTAATATCATGACAAAATAAATATAAATGTAAAAAGAACATGTTGGAAGAAAAAAGGAAATGCATCCTAAGAGAAAAATACATAATAATTGTCGATTGCATTTTTATATTTTTATGTGAATATCGAATGAGATCAATAACAAAAAATAGAAAATTTAAAATTTAAAAATATAAAAAAAAATAAAGAAAAACTAAGTAAACAGAGAATTAAATATGGTTGAGATCTTTATTGATTCTAGATGGAAATGTAAGCCTTCTAAGTATTGTAGTTACTTAATTTTATATAATATATAATAGAAATATTAATTATATATAGATTTGTGATAGGTGAAGTGGGTCATCTACACCGTTTCATGGTTTAGGGTTGATGGTGCATGTTGTCACAATAAATTATATCTTTATCAGCTACACATTCATAAATTATTTATGTTATATTATATTATATTTATATATGTATAATATTAAAAGTAGGTAGTGTTTGACTATGGAAAGGGACTTAATCTGAGTGATGCAAATATTTCGTTATATATAATTTATATTCCTTTCAATGATTGAAAGAAATAAAATAATTTAGATAAAAAAAATTAAGTTAACAAGAAAATTATAAAAAAAAGTATTTAAAGTAGATAAGTTGTTAGAATTTACTAATTGAACTTGGGAGTTTTAATTCGAATGTCTATCTTCTCTTCAAACGTTTCTTCCTAGTGGTCTTAGTTGTTTTGTGAAGTGATATTTGCTCAAGTTCTGAAAATAAAAATAAAAACTTCAATTCTTTAATCAAACACCATGACAAATTCACAAATGGGTGTGAGATTAGTGAAAGATTAAGATTCAAGTAGAGATTAAGGCTTAAGTAAAGATTAAGATGATTGTTAAATTGTGAAAAGAATATGAACTCATTTAGGGTTTTTGGGATTGAACAAAATTTTGAGATTGAGCTAGAATTTGAAAATTAGCTTAGATTTAAGATCTGTAATACATTTTAGTATTATTAAGAAACATATTTAGATCATTATAAATAGTCTCCATCAATTACCATGTGTAACTTCTCCATCAATCCCATTATCATATTAGTGGAATAAATAATGTACACCTTAAGTAAGTTTTATTAAATAGCTTCGTCTTTATAAATAATGTTATACTCTTTTTGCTTAAGTGACATTTATTGTTTGAGTGAAATGCAACTCAAAGAATAACATTCCTTCAAGATTTTTGTCATTCCAACAATCATTTTGTTACTTGAGCATTAAAGCTCATGCTTGAGTGATCATCACTTTGTTGAAAGAAATTCAGCAAAAAGGTTCATCCACTATCTTATGATATTTGAGCGTCACATATTCAAGACATGTGTGCACTACTTTGTCATGCTTAAGTGTTTTGAATAGCATTTGAGGCACATACTATATCACTCTAGCCAGTTATATCACTTGAGCATTCTTTCCAACGTTTGAGTGATATGCTTCTAGAAGGGAGAGAATCGTTTTGATTTCTTTCTTGCTCAAGTTGTAAGTCATCACTCAAATTAGACAATTTGATAATGTAAGGTGGTTAGTGTAATTAATATACATTTTTAAACCTCGTATAACACACACTGAACACTGAACAACTCAAACTCAATGTTTTTCTAAAAACTTCTAACTTCTACAATGGTTCTTTCCTTCACATATTCAACAACAAAGTTCTCCCTAAACTCACAACGACAAATATACAATTATAACTCCACAATTTTATCATAATTATCATATTATAAAAAAATTACAATCCATACTTCCAAATAATCATCACATTTAGTAGAATGATTATTAGCCATGTTTACTTGACTTGAAATATTTTTTTACCAAATAATTTTTTTTTCTTAAACCTTTTATTTCACTCTATCAACCTATATCAACCTCCAAGAAATTAGTCATTCATCAACAATACCTTCCTTTAACATATATCCAAAAAAAAAGAAAAACTACAACTCGAGATAGGATTATTTTTACTTACCACAACTAAGATTCAATTGGTTCACTATAATCTACGTTTCTCCAACTCTTCATAATTTTAATACGACACAAATTTAACAGTTAGAATTTTATTTTGTTGAATAGAAAAAACAGAAAAGAAATCCTTGAGGATGAAGCTTTTATGATGAATTAAAAAGATAAATATCAATTTATATTTATAAACAATGTAAGTAATTCATTTTAAAATTTATTAATAAAATATTAATGGATCTTATAATATATATATATAGTCAATTATGTTATGAATATTTTATTAATATTTATTTGATTTAAAAATATTATTATTATAAATATTTTATTAATTTAATTTAGTTTAGTTTTAAAATATTATAACTTTGATTAGTTAGTTATGAATATTTTATTATTATTACAATGATATTACAAATAATAATAAAAAATATTTAATAAAGATATATTTTATTTTATTTATTTTAGTTTTTTTATCTGATTGAAACCATCTTACTTATTTTATTTTTTATTCTTTTATTTGACTACATTATCGAAATAAAACATAAAAAAACACGTACGATAGAGTTGAGTCAGTGGGTGATGAAATCAATCAATCATCCTAAGAATCATTGGAAACATCGAATATCATTCCATGTTCCTTTTAACATCAACCACTTCAAACAATTATAATGCTTCCTTCTTCTCCTCTTCAATTCTTAAATGGATATTTTTACTTTTCTTATTCTGCCAAACTTTCAAACAACTTCTTCTCCTTCTTTACATTATCTTTGATTTAATTCAAATTCTAATGAGAAAATTTTTAGTATTTAGTTAATTTTATTTAACATAATTATTAATTATTTTAATTCATTTTTATTCTTTATTATTTCTACACTTGAATTTTCTAATTTAGTTAAGCCACAAATTTTTTTCTCTAATTTACAATTCTAATTCTTTGAGTGAAATTAAGAAACAAATAACATTATATTTAGATATGGTTATCGAAATCAAACATCGTTTACCGAAGAATATTATTAGGTGTAACATCTAATAATAGATTTTAAAATGAATAACAAAATAAAGTCTATAAATCTATAAATAGAAGTTGAACGTTGATTCATTAGTTCATTATAAAATTTCAATTTCAAATTTTTTTGTTTGCAATTCTCTTCAATAAAACATAGTCTTGGTCGTATTTTGCTAATAGATTGAGATTTTGACAAGCTAAAAAAGTTTAGAATATTTTAAGACCGATTCAATATAAATTTTGGTAACTATATTCAATCGTAGTGTTTTAATCTTTTACTCCTTCTCTTAGAAGTGGACGTTTAAGAAAAGATGTTCTGTTATAGGATTAACTAGTTTGTTGGAATGAAACAAACTTTAATCTAAATAAGAAAAGTTAATGGTAATTTTATACAATGTACTAGTTAATTTGGATATATGGATTTATAGAGTTTGATAAAGTATAAATTATATGATGAAATTGAGAATTGATATGTTTATAACTGTGTTATTGTATGTATACAATTAACCATTGAATTATGAATTATATGAAGAAAAAAAAAACTATAAAATATTGGTATTGAGTAAGAATGTTAAAAAATATAAGTTGGGTTGTTCTCATCTAATGTATCACTTGAGCAATATACAGATTCAAATTATGTACAATAATTATATTAACCGTCTTACATCGTTCTATTGAAGTCTTGATTGTTCAAGCAAATACAAATTTTGATTTATAACTTGAATGAAAATAAAGGTTTACACAATTCTATATGAGAATTGATGGACAAAACGTATTTTTTTTACATTTATATTCGTTTAAAGATCTTTGAATCTTTATATGTATATATTTATATTTGTAACTATATTAATGACTAGTGTGATAAAAACTTTTTTGCATTACACTTATAAAAAAAATTTGAAAAAGAAAAAAACTTTGTTTATAATTTTTTTTCTTTATACTACTACTTCATTTATATATATAGTTGGCAGGAATATGATAATTAATAGATTGGTGTGAATGATGAAAAACATGTAAAAAGACTACTGTTGAACCTTTTAAAATGATTGAGAGTATATATTAAGGTTGATGGTCATGTCTCATTAAAATAATTAAATTCGCAATGATGTCTATGTACATTATTCATAGATTTTACTCTAAATATTGATAGTATTTTTGTACTTCTCAAGTTTATTTTAGGAAAGATTTGTTTGACATCACACAATAAAAACATACACTTGATACCATATTATAATATTTAAAATTAAAAAATAAATTAAATATAATTAAAATATTATTTTATTAGTTTGTGAAGTATATGTTTTATACTATTTGTGTGGTATATCACCATCGTTTATTTTACTTTGAACAAAACAGTTAAACAATTCATCTAAAAAAGTAAACAATTGACTTAGAAATTTTATATGCACTAACCAAGTTTATTCTTTTAAGGTTATTATTAGTGGGATTTTATGACTTTCAAATAATAATTTTTTTCATAGATTTTATACGACTTCTATCACGTATTTGTTTTTTTTTCTCTTTAATTAATATCTAAATATATTGCAAATTATTCATATTATTTGATTTGTAAACCTACCTCAAATTGCATATAACATAGTAATGCTAGTGAAAACTTGCTTTTAATAATAATATTTATTAGAGCATCAAAATAAATTTAATTTGATACAATTTGATGAACTAATCGGATTAATTCGATGACTTGAGTTAAAATATGAATATTTATATATAAAAAAAATTTAAAAAATTAATTAGACTCAATTTTATTAGTGTGAAGAAGATATGATCAAAATAAATATATTTTATTATTGTTTTTACTTAATAATACTTTTTCATGTAATATTAGAAATCCCTAATAAGGTTCATATTTTATGGATATTGGTTTTTTTATAACTTTTGAAGTTATATATTGTTATAAGTTATACACTTTATTTTATTTCTATTATTATTTTGTTTCAATAATTGACGCACTTCCTTATATTTCTATTATTATGTATTATATTTTATTGTACAAATATATTTGAGTTTATAACTATTAAAAGTATTTTATTAACATGTTATACAAAACTAAATTATTTTGTTATTTTTTAATGTTTTATATATTTAAAAATAACTGACCATGGGTCAGTCCATTTGACTCATGACTCACTACGAAGGACGTGCGGGACAAGAAAATTTTGAATTTAGTGTTTCTTTTTACACCCATAATTTTCTTTTGGCACCTCAGATACTTACATTTTAGAGAGAGTCTAATCCAAAATGTATGGGTGTTAAAGAAATCATAGTGTATGAAGGGCAATTACTTCTTGCATCGGATCAATTTGATCTTACACCCGATTTTTATGTGAAATAACAAAAATGCCCTTAAATAAAAGGGAATGTGAATAAAAAATACTTTCGGAACCCTTTTCCTTGAATACCTTTCTGGATTTGGATTTTCATAATAATTTTCTGAATTCTTGAAATCCTTTTCTGGAATATGTTTCCAGATTTTCTTTTTTCGAAATTGTTTTCAGAACTTTTTTTTTTCATTTTGAAATTATTTTTACAGAATAAGATTTTGATTTTCGAATTTGCCCTTGGGAAGTTAGAACCTTGAATAGGAAGTCAAATTGGCCAAAAATGGCCCATAAAAATGTTGGCCCATGATAGACTAACCCGAATTCACAACATATGAAAAGTTTGAAACGAAAAACAACTAATAATAGAATGAGCCATAGGAATAGGATTGTATGCAGTTTATAAGATCAAACAAGTATCATTTTCATTTACTTTTCAGTTTCTTACAAGTATATTTATAAGCTGAAACAATATACTTTTTTGTCGAGATTTTGTGCAGTTGTGCATATTGCAGACAACTTAAATCCACAACAATAAACCACCAACACAGTGCTTCATCGAACCCAAGGATATAAAAAAGACACCAACTTTAGTTCTTGGGGTGAGGCAGAATGCTTATAAATCAATGGACAGCACCAGTGGCGTGTCACCTTTGTCAAGCACAAATGTCTTAGAAATTTTCTTTGATGGGGTCACAACTTGCACATTGTATGTTCCATGAAAGCCTCTGAAGTTGTATTGGCCTTGTTCATCAACATGGCCACGGCTGTGAGAAAGCCACTCTTGTTTTAGAGCTAGGAACCTTTTCCCTGCCTCATTGATGTCACCTTCTGCATTCACCAAGTGTGCATTGTCCCTACTCATAAACAGCTCCCAAAAACCCCACAGCATTATGCCTTCTACTGCAGGATGAGCCATGGCCTCACGTAGCATAACTTCAAGATCATCTGCTCTGACGTATTCATTGATGGAAGACACATCAAGCTCAGTGAACCATATAGGTAGACCAAGAATACCCAACTTGTCAAGGGAAGAACTCACAATAGGCCCTATTGGACTATCTATGTGGCCCTGAATTCCAATTCCTCCAACTGGGGCACCTTGCTCTTGCAAATCAAGAATATGATGGATGTACTTATCTGGACATGATCTGGTGTCACATCCATCCTCAACATGATAATCATTCACAAAGAGTGTAGCAGAAGGGTCTAGTTGGTTTGCAGTTTTGAACATGTTAGCCCTTATATCCTTGCCTAGTCTATCTTGAAAGAATGAACCATGCAGCATTTCATTGTTGACATCATAGTGATTAAACTTGCCCTTGTAACGAGTTAGAAGCCCGTTTAGGCGGTTCTGAATAGCCGTCATCAAATCGTTATTGTTCAGTGATTTGATCCACTGCTGAACTACGCCATCCACATCCCAGAAGATACAATGACCACGAGTTTGTATATTGTGCTTCTGACATAGGCTTAACAGATCATCAGCATCCTTGTAATTGAAATTCCCTTGTTGTGGCTCAGTCCAATACCACTTTAACTCGTTTCCAAACACAGCCCAGTTAAAATGCTTCACCATGAAATCAACAAAGTCCTCATTGTCAATGTTTGATCTACTGATGCATGTTCCAATTGGGAAATCATTCTGTGTTTGTCTAACTTGCACTGAGGTGTTAGCGTAGCTGCCAGAGTCCAGCCCAGAGAATTTCAGGATAACATCACGTTTACGTATCTGCATGAAGTAAATCAGTATAAATTACAATTTGTAAGAAAATAATGCAAAGCATCACTTATCCTATCAAAGAAGAATGGATTATTGATGTAATGATAAAGTACTACAGTCTGAAATATACTTAGCTTCATGTAACATTTATTTCCTGCCTGGAAAATTTTGTTTTGTTCATAATTAAAATTATGCTTTTTAGTAATCTTGAGCAATTCATGAAATATGTAAAAACAAAAGGAGGTAAACATGTCTCAGTATCATACATCAAGCAATCCTTTGGACAGGTTAATGGTAAATTTGGTAATCTATGTGCTGGTACCATGTGTCTGCATGGAACTTATTCTACATATTTTATTCTCTTTATGTTCGGGTATGGCCGAGGGAGGGGTATTAAGCAAATGTCACTCATTCAAACAAATTCAAGTGCAAGACAATTTTGGAACATTCCTTATGTTTCTGAAGATTCTCTAAGACAAAAGACATGCAGGGAAACTTGATCTCACCTTATTTGTTTGGATCTTTAAATATCTCAATCTTGCATGTCTATCCACAGGAAAAATTTGAAGTCCAGCCACCATTAAGTCCACCCCAGAAGCAGGACCTTGAACATAAACCATAACCTTTGATGGCTGCTTTTCAATTCTAAAGGACCCTCCAATTTCATGCCACGTGTTATCAGAAACCTCTGTTTGTCCTCCATTGACCCACTCGTTGTCAACACCAAGGGCAACATTCACATTCTGTGGCCCTGATGATCCTGAGACAATCCTGACCCAAGCAGACACTTGATAAGTCAAAAAGAGTTTCACTTTATCAGTGATGATCTGAGCAGGACCCATCCATGTTTGTGTTCGATTAGTTACAAGGATGTAGCGCCCACTTAGGAGTTCACTAGGACCAAGAGAATCTCTTGCCATTGGTGGAACTATATGTGGTGAACCAGTTTTAACACTTAAAGTGCAATTGCCAAGGGGAAACCATCCATTGGTGCCATCAGCTAGAGTGCTGTTCTCAATTATATTAACCCCAAAAGTAACATTCTGCAAAACAAAAATCAACTTTTTAGGTGCTTGGAACATAGAACTGACAGCACAACCAAAGTATTTAAGGCAACAGCTAAGCTCATAAGCAATGCTTGTGCAAACCCAATTTTCAGGAAACACTAGCATTAATGTTATCAAAGTAATTTACTAAAGAAGAATGCTCCAAATGTACAACCTTTACATCTGGTGGGGATGAAGGAGGTGTTTTAGCTGCATGCTTTAAGACCAAATTATTGAGAAGAATGTCAGTGCCTGGAGGGGGCCCCTCTAAATAAAGGACCACTTTTGATGGAGAACCATTTAGAAGGAATTTTCCCTGCATAGTAACCCAATCTTTATCTGTTGCCTGCAAACTTCAGAACACACCAGCTTTGTTCAGCAAGCCGAAGAAATGGTAAAGGAGCATGCTAATGTTCTTATATCACTAAAACATACTACAGAAACTTTTTTTTTCTGTTTTGTTTATCAAGAATCAAGAATCAAGAATAACAAACAGTCATGTTATGCCTCAGATTCTATGTGAAATACAGTTATAGAAAAAAAAAGACAGATACTAACTTTGCAATGCCTATATATTGTTCTTTAAGATCTGGTGCTTGGACCCACAAAGTAGCACGTACATCAGCAGTAGATACATTGTTTCCAAAGATTCTAACTGAAGCAGTGACCTCATAGGCCAGCTTGCGCTGCACGCGTCCAGTGATATCTTGCTGGATTCCATTCCAGTTCTGTGTGCGTTCTGTTGCAGATGCAAAGAATTTCCCTGATTTTGGAACAATTTTCCCATCATTCATGGAATCATGCAACATAATCTTGCAGCCTCTTCCAGACCAGTTATTCAGACCATCATCAAATTGCGGGTTGATGATGATGTTGTCATCTCCCGCTGAAACACATGCTGTGCTTGTGGTCTTTTAAAATAAGAGGAAAAAGGTACATTTAGTAGTTGAAAACATACAGATTCCACAGGACATATAATTACACTAACAAATATTCATTGCAATTTCAATCTAACCGTAGAAAGTAATAACCAATGTACAAGAATGAGCTTGATATTTATCAGAGTACTAAACTATGTCAATATGTAGAATTGCACAAAGAAATAACATTTCCAAAAATAAATAACTTCATAACATACATTATTATTTGGAGTGGAACAGTTTATCTCCACTGATCGTATGAGCAGGTCAACTCCAGGAGCAGGTCCTTCCAAATAAAATACAACCCTATCAGGCATAGTTGACAATGAGAATGTCCCTTCCAACTTTTGCCAGCTATCCTTATTAACAGAAGTTCTGTAGAAAATCATGGAGATGTAAGGGCGTTTTCCTGAATTTCTTTAAAGCAAGGAATTAGATACAATGAAACCACAAATCTTCATACCTTCCAATGAACAAGTAACTAGTAGCTGAATCATGATATTCTAGTTTCAGAGTAGCTAGAACATCACTAGATCCCTGAGAAAGACTGGATACTCCCACACAAGCCAAAACTGTGTAAGTGTAACCAGTGGAAATTCTATCTGTGATGTCTTGCTCAAGGCCTTGCCAGCATTCCTTTCGGTCAGTGATAACAGCATAATTAGCACTCAACTCCCTCGAAATTCCTCCTTGAGCACCTGTTTCAGCTGAAATCACATAGCCAGAACAGGAATTGAGATGCCAGGAGCTCAGGCCACTAGAAAAGTCATGATTAAGTAAAATATTTGCACCCTTGCTCCCACTTGGATCAGAAATGTTTCCTGCCATGATCTGTCAAAGAAAACAATATCAGAGAAAACAGACAAGAAAGAACTCTATGCATGGTTTATACAGGTTGTTATGATTTAGCATATTGGGTAGAACTCTCATAAGTCTCTGGTAGGACTCCAAGTATGAGTTTGTATCCCACGTTGAGTAAAAATAATCAAGATAAGCAGTATATAAAAGAAAGACTCACAAACTTATTATCTAAAGTTTTAAGTTGGAGGTGGTGTTTTGGTCTCTTATATAGAATGTTCATGACTCATTGGTGTCAAATTTTCCTGGTCTTTCCCCTTGCAAGGACCCAAGAGTCCCAAATGTGACCTTCCGTAAATAGCAATTGGGGAGGAGGGAAGGAATTCAACGGTTCCACTTTTGAACTGTACAATATATTGTTTTATCTGCTGGCTAATTATAGTTATTTTATTTTGCCATGAGAAAACTTAAGAATGTTTCATATACTTCCACTTTCTTATACTAAGGTCGTACTTAATTGGTTGCAACAATGGTCCTTGTAAGCTAGCAACTTACAAATATCTAACAATTATAGTTTGCATAGTTTTACACATTTATAAATCCAACACAAGAAACTGGAGACATCTCAGTAGCAGTAACCTTACATACCCTTCAGAAGAAAAAAAAAACTAAATTCAGCAATGAAGCTTCCCTTGTCAGAGTCTACCAAATTAGGCAGTGGTTAATGCAGGAAAACCTTCATTAATAAAAGGACTAAGCTGGCTAATCAAGGAGTGCTAAAGCAAAAATGACAGAGACATGAACAATTCATAACTAAAAAAATATGAATCATTAAGCAAAGACAATGTGAATGATTTTGTTTTGACGCAGGAAGAAACTACCCTCAGGGGTAGAATATACCTGAGATTGGTTATGCTTCCTGTGAGAGTGAAACTTAGAGATTCTGCTTGTGAAGCAGCAGGCAGAAAACCTCTTCATTATATACCCTCTTCCTCAGCAAATTTGTGAGTGAAGGCTACGGATAACACTGGGGCCAACCAGACAACTTGATCCCTCATTTGGATATATTATTATCCAACCAAACCCTTTGGGATCAAATGAATTTAACAATCAATCAACATTAACAGACCCTTTCAAACAAACCAAACACCTAAAAAGTTAAAAAATTGAAAGTAGCTTTCTTGAATCTCCTACCTCTGTTCTTGCCTCACTAGTGCTTTTTGCTTTATCTTGCAGATTAGTGATACTTGAATTGGAATGGAAGCCTAAGTAAGGATGAAGGGTAGGAAGTTAAGAATGGAATATTAAAAAATCTGATCCAATTGGATGAGTCTTTGATTACAAGATTTTGCAGTGTTAGGTGGAATTGGCTTTTCTATCCGTACTTATAACACAATGGATCCAATTTACTCCGTATATATATGAACATAAAAACTTGAATTGAATTGCAGATACCCAACAAGACACAACAACACTACTGCTACTATAATGCAGTCTCTATAGCATCTTGCAACATTCAAATTCCAAAGAAACCAAAATTCTAAATACTATGTTTATGTCCTTGTACTAAAACTTTGTGACTTTGCTCTTAATCTTACAAGTAAAACCACGTTTACAAGGTTTGTTTATATCATAAGATATAGCTCGTAAGTTTGTGAATATTTGGAATCGTGCCGTTGAAAAATAAAATAATAAATTATGGAATATGATATGACGCATTACCTAAATCAAAATGAACTAGTTGTTGTTTGTGTGTCTCCGGTTCGGTCCAACGAGAAAAGGAGCGGTTCGTACGATTAGGAGGTGGTGCTGCTGTGAGAAACGCTGCGTTTGTACCTTGACTATGAAATTTGTCATTGGATGAAAAACGCTTCATGTGAACATGCGCATAATTATCTCAATATCTCCTCATCATCTTCATAACAGGGTAAATCCATTTGATCTGCTCTGATCAGTTCTTTCCAATAACTCGGAGGCGGATCGGAGAGGGAAAAAAAACTCGTAACTTGGAGATCGTAACTCGACTCGGAAGAGTTACTATTCGAGTTTCTATACATAAGATAATTCATTAAACGGTCCAAATTAGTAAGCTATGACTTTTATTTAGGATAAGAAAATGTGTTGGAGATGAAAATAATTTGTAATTTTTTAGATGGGTCCAAAAAACCTAATTTTGAGTAAGCTGTTAATTTTATTTAGGGTTTCAGAGAGTAAACTGTGAATTTTATTTAGGATTCCAGCTGCACATAACAGAGCACATCTCATATTTAAATTTTGAATTAAGTTTTATTAGGTTAAAATTGAAATGGGCCTTAGGCCCAAAGTTATGTCTCTTAAAATTTAGGTTTAGACATGTGCTGCCATCATCTCTTCCTTCCTTATGCGCGGCGCCGTCGCAGCTCCTCCTTCCTTACGCGCGGCGCCGCCGCCACAGCTCCTTCTTCATACTTCGCCGACGTCACAACATGCGTTTGCGGTGGTGCGCGAAGGCGGCGGCGAGCACAAGCGGCGCATTAGGGTTTTTTTTAAACCGCGTCATGGATCGCGGAAGCTCATGGATCGTTCGATCCAACCCTTGGATTACTGGATCGCTCCGATCCAGAGAGGGTTCGATCTCACCTCCGATCCAACTCGTTTTTGCCTAAAAAGATCGTAAAATCGCAAGATCGGCGAGTTAACTCGCGATCTTGACAACATTGGTTCTTTCAAACCTCAGACTCAGCCAAATGGACCTCCTTCAACTCTCACCAACTGAATAACTTCATCTATGTGATTCCATTATATCAGTAGAGTCAGGATCGTCTCATTCACAGGACACTCACAAATCAATACATCCTAATAACAATCTCAACACGGTATTCTCTTTCCTGAAAATACTATGTCTTGATTAGAATTCATATTTTGAACCTCATAATATCCAACATCAAATAATCAAATCATACCAATGTTTAGAATTTCCAAAATACCCAACAATTCATCGACTAATTATATAAATGTCTAATTAAAGAGATTTTCAATTAACTATACATGAAATAAAAGTTTACATACTTTATAAGAAAAACTATATAGAAATAAATAAATCAATCTTTTAAAAGCGAATAAAAATTAGTTTAATATTTTTATTTTATTTTATTTTTTTATTTTACTTTAACTTGAGCTAGAATTCGTTAGATTGAGCTAAAATTCACCAGAGAGCACCCAGAATTTTAGCTTGAGCTAAAATTCGCTAGCTTGAGCTAAAATCCTCCAAAGAGCACCCATAATTTTAGCTTGAGCTAAAATTCGCTAGCTTGGGCTAAAATCCTCCAGAGAGCACCCCAAAATTTTTAGCTTGAGCTAGCACTTACTAGCTTAAGCGAAATATGCAGAAAAATTCTGCATAACTTAATATACCTATTAGATTATAAATCAATATCTCATTCACATTGACACAGTTCCTGTTCAGCATGATACAATCACTCTCATTGAATCATTGAGTTATTATGTCCATTTATACATATATATGATTTCTAATTCCAAAACCATTTAAATCAAACAACCAATTCTCAATCACAACACTTTCAATTTCAAACAAACTACCATCTACTCAGAACAAGAAATCTTGCAACAAAATCTAGAATTGGTGACCCCGTCACACTCACATTCAAATCTTCTAACCTAGGGTTCTATTGAAGATTTTAAACTAGCTTCCCTTACCTGGACTTTAGCAGATGCTCACTAAGAGCTCCAAACCCACCAAAAGCTTAAGGATACCCTAACCTGCACCATAGAGTCCTGATCACAAATCTAACTACATCACTAGGACCCTGAGCTAACAGAGACTAATTCTGAAGATAAAAACCTCACATGCAAACTTAAATTAAAAGGCAACCCAATCAGATCAAAACTAACTCAAAGGAAAAAGAGCCAAGAATGAACTTACTCTATCTAAGATTTTGATCGGTCAAACTTGTAGAATTCACTGCCAGGAGTCCAATGGCAGACTTTGATCATCAAATTGATGAAAGAGGAGGTCAGAATCTAAGAGAGAAGGGAGATGAAAGGAAGAAGAGAACAAAAATGAACATACTCTATGAAAGATTCTGATCGGTCAATCTTGTAGATCTCGCTGCCAGGAGTCCAATGGTGGACTCCGATCGTCAAACAGATGAGCGAGAAGGTCAGGATTTTAGAGAGAAGGCAGAGGAAAGGAAAAAAGAGTTTTTAGAGAGATAATGGTTCTTTTTATAATGAAAACTGAATAACTAAATTTCTATTTATATAGCCTTTTCACTTTAATAATAAAATATTCAGGTGTCATTTTAATTGTACCATTTCTACTCTAAGACTATTTTTCTTGGTCCTTACAGAAACAATCCTAGAGAAAAAACATAATAATACTAACTGCATATTTTTATTGTTGGGAATAAAAGAAAAAAAAAAGAAAACTAAATATATTGACATAAAACACCCAGTTCAAGCTAGGAATGTATGTTTAACATGTCCAATTTGAAACGAAAATGTTGAAATATTGAAAGTGATAAAATTTTAGTAGAGATATTAACGATATGAAAAAAAACTACTTGAAGGAGTTTTGAATAAACCAAAATTAGTTTTCTCATAAATGCAATTGATCTTAATGTGCTCGTTCATGGAAAACCTAATTAGCAACTATTTGAAGAGCAAATTGATTATTACGATAGAGGAGTTTGGACATTCAAACGGAATGTGTAAGGTTTTGATAGTTTAGGCAACAATATTTAACTTTCGATGAACCACGGGAAATAGTGGGTTGCTTCTTGAAGCGTCAAGAAATGAGAGAGTCATTGAGATAAATAGAGAATCTTGTAATTGAACATTAAATATTTGGGCAACCAACCCAATAAAAATTCCTAAAGGCTTTGAGTTGGAGGGAGTTGGTTGCTGACAGAAAAATACTTGAGTTGAGTGTTTTCTTTAAGTAATGAAGAATGTGACATATAGTTTGTGAATGAGTTTTGGTAGGAGCATATATATAAATTGACTAAGATTATGAACAACATGTGTGAAGCCATGACAGGTAGTGGTTAGATAGATTAATCTACTGATGAGGTGACAATAAGTAGATGCATCAAAGAGAGGTTTGTCGATAGTGGCATAGAGCCGAATGGAATAGTCCATGAGTGTAGAAATTGGACAAGAAACGAGCATGCCACAATCTGAGAGAATGTTAAGAGTGTATTTTCATTAAGAGATGTAAATACCAAACTTATTCCAAGCAACATCAAGGCCAAGAAAATATTTAAGTTTACCAAGATCCTTTATTTTGAAAGTGTCATCAAGAAGTTGGGTGATATGTTGTATTTCATAAATGTTTATATTTTCAAGAACAATATCACCAACATTAACAAGGAAATTTGTGGTCATTAATCTAGAAAAGTTGAGAAACAAGGAATGATCATATGCATAATGGTGGTAACCATGGCTGAGAAGAAATGAAGAAAGTTGAGAATATTACACTTTTGATTAGCTTGTTCTAACCATTATCAGTAACGTTAGAGCTTGCATACTTGATTGGGAAGAAAGGGAGTAATGGTGGGAGGTAAGTGCATGTAAACCTCTTCATGTAGTTCATCATGTCAGAATTGTTGACATTAAAGTGCTTAAGGTACCAATTATAAATGGAAGCTAGAGCAAGGAACAATAGAAAGTTTAGAAATAAGGAAAAAAATATCAAGGTAATCTAACCCTTTGATCTGGTTGTAACCTTTGGTAACAAGGCATGTTTTATATCTTTTTATACTTCCATCCACATTATACTTTATTGTAGCGAGGGTTGGAGGAGTGTGTGTATGTTGATGAAATGGAGCCAATTTGATTAACTTGGGATGTTAAAGGTGTATTCAATGGTTGTTGAATTAAAGTTAATAGAGCTTGATATTACTAAAGTGAAAAGTGAATCTCTTGGAGCTCCTTAGCAGTAGCCTTCTTACCTTTCTCTATGATTTTTCCTTCATCAATCACAACACTATTGGTGAATGAAAATTTGTCATGGTATAATCAATGTCCCGAAGGAAACCCATGTTTTCTATAACACACATGAATAATATGTCCATTCTTACCACAATGAGTGCAAATTTTACCATAATGAGACACACCTTGTTGTTCTTGTGATCAAGGTTGGAAGGAAAGTCATGTTTGTGAAAAGATGTACTCTCAGTGTGTCCATTTCAGCCACAAAAATTACAATTTGAACCCGAGCCAACAATATTGATATAACTATATTTTGTTGTAGTAGTGACATTAGTGGTTAAAGTCTTGTTCATTGATAATTGTCTTTCTTGTTAAGCAACTTATGAAAATATTTTTATGAGAACATGAGATTGAACAATTGCATGTTGATCATTAAACATGCATAGAAATTGTATTTCCTAGTCCTCTATCTTTCTTTGAGCAATGATGGATGCAACCTTGCAAGTACATTTAACAACGCTTGCACAAATTGGATCCAACTAAAAATTCTTCCACTTGTTTTATAGAAAATACATGATGGATGCAACCTTGCAAGTACATAACATACATTATTATTTGGAGTGGAACAGTTTATCTCTACTGATCGTATGAGCAGGTCAACTCCAGGAGCAGGTCCTTCCAAATAAAATACAACCCTATCAGGCTTAGTTGACAATGAGAATGTCCCTTCCAACTTTTGCCAGCTATCCTTATTAACAGAAGTTCTGTAGAAAATCATGGAGATGTAAGGGCGTTTTCCTGAATTTCTTTAAAGCAAGGAATTAGATACAATGAAATCACAAATCTTCATACCTTCCAATGAACAAGTAACTAGTAGCTGAATCATGATATTCTAGTTTCAGAGTAGCTAGAACATCACTAGATCCCTGAGAAAGACGGGATACTCCCACACAAGCCAAAACCGAGTAAGTGTAACCAGTGGAAATTCTATCTGTGATGTCTTGCTCAAGGCCTTGCCAGCATTTCTTTCGGTCAGTGATAACAGCATAATTAGCACTCAACTGCATCGAATTTCCTCCTTGAGCACCTGTTTCAGCTGAAATCACATAGCCAGAACAGGAATTGAGATGCCAAGAGCTCAAGCCACTAGAAAAGTCATGATTAAGTAAAATATTTGCACCCTTGCTCCCACTTGGATCAGAAATGTTTCCTGCCATGATCTGTCAAAAGAAAACAATATCAGAGAAAACAGCCAAGAGAGGACTCTATGCATGATTTATACTGGTTGTTATGTGTTTAGCATATTGGGAAGAACTCTCATAAGTCTCTGGTAGGATTCCAAGTATGAGTTTGTGTCCCAGGTGAGTAAAAATAATCAAGATAAGCAATATATAAAAGAAAGACTCAAACTTATTATCTAAAGGTTTTAAGTTGGAGGTGGTGTTTTGGTCTCTTATATAGAATGTTCATGACTCATTTGGTGTCAAATTTTCCCGGTCTTTCCCCTTGCAAGGACCCAAGAGTCCCAAATGTGACCTTCCATAAATAGCAATTGGGGAGGAGGGAAGGAGTTCAATGTTTCATATACTTTCTTATACTAAGGTTGTACTTAATTGGTTGCAACAATAGTCCTTGTGAGCTTGCAACTTACAAATGTCTAACACTTATGTTTGTATAGTTTTACACATTTATAAATCCAACACAAGAAACTGGAGACATCTAAGTAGCAGTAACCTTACATACCTGCAGAAAAGAAAAGAAAAAAAAGCTAAATTCGGCAATGAAGCTTCCCTTGTCGGAGGCTACCAAATTAGGCAATGTGGTTAATGCAGGAAAACCTTCATTAATAAAAGGACTAAGCTGGCTAATCAAGGAGTGCTAAAGCAAAAATGACAGTGGCATGAACAATTCATAACTAAAAAAATATGAATCATTAAGCAAAGACAATGTGAATGATTTTGAGTTTTGACACAGAAAGAAACTACCCTCAGGGGTAGAATACCTGAGATTGGTTATGCTTCCTGTGAGAGTGAAACTTAGAGATTCTGCTTGTGAAGCAGAAGGCAGAAAACCTCTTCATTATATACCCTCTTCCTCAGCAAATTTGTGAGTGAAGGCTACGGATAACACTGGGGCCAACCAGACAACTTGATCCCTCATTTGGATATATTATTATCCAACCAAACCCTTTGGGATCAAATGAATTTAACAATCAATCAACATTAACAGACCCTAAACCCTAAACAGACCCTAAACCCTAAACAGACCCTTTCAAACAAACCAAACACCTAAAAAGTTAAAAAATTGAAAGTAGCTTTCTTGAATCTCCTGCCTCTGTTCTTGCCTCACTAGTGCTTTTTGCTTTATCTTGCAGATTAGTGATACTTGAATTGGAATGGAAGCCTAAGTAAGGATGAAGGGTAGGAAGTTAAGAAAATCCACAATACAAAAAATAATACATTAAGAACATTTTCGTCTTTTCCATTGGAATTCGGTACGTGCAGGAAGCAATTGGCTCATTCTAATTCTATAATAGAAAATCTAAAATTTAAAAAATACATTTTGAAAAAATAAATTGGAATAGATTTTTTTGTTCCTAAAATAAAATTCTGATATAAAATTGAAAAATTAAAATCTCAATTCCATAAAAGTAATTTTAGAATAGAAAAAATACAGTAAAAAAGAAATTTCAGAAAACAAAATAGTGGAATGTATTCTGAAAAAGAAGTTCCAAAAATCAGAAGAAAGTTCTGAAAATCTAAATCCAAAATGTATTTTAATCTGTATCTCTTTTATTTAAAGGCATCTTTATCATTTAACATAAAAATGGGGTGCGTTAAGTAAAGGAAGTAATTGTCAAAAATCACTTAAGCAACTTTTCTCTTCAGCAGTTTAGAGACAGATATTATAAAAATGAAATCTTATAGGACTCTTACGTCAATCAAAATTACCGTTTATACTTATAAATTAACTCATACCAATTACATAAAGAATTACACTCTAGTGGTAATTTTAACATACATAATCAAAATGTGTTTTTTTTTTCTTGAAGTCGTTACTTTTAATATTTCTAAGTGCATACAGAAAAATCTTATGAAACATAAATAAATATACATTTTCATTATATATTTTAATAATTTTTTGTCGATAAATATAATAAAATTTCATTTGTCATAAATGCATTTTCATTGTTTAATTCCACGAAGTTTATCGGAATATACAACGGAAACTTATTGTAGTAAAGTCACCCTTAATAAAAAAAAAACATTTTTATTGCGTATTTCAAAGTATACGATGGAAGCAAATTTTAGACAGTACATATCGTGATGGTTACTAATAATAAAAATATATTTTCATTAGAGAACAAACATTTTTTGTAGGTATTTTGATAGATATTTGTTTACATGTAGTGAATATATATTTTTTTCCATGTTTTGACGCTGCAAAAACGTATTTTGATCAAGAGTATTTTTGTCAAAAACAATTAGAAACCTTCTATAAAAGAACCTCACTATTTGTAATGATTACATGACAATTATTTGATAATTTTTTTCAATACAGTATCAAAGTCTTAATCTACCCACTTCCATTCTGAAATGGATCGTCTCAAATAAGATTTTGAAAGAGTATATGTATGTAATTCTTCTTGTTTAATACGAGTTATACCTCAGAATTCGTTATAAAAGTCTCCAGAAAATATGAACAAATTAATAACATGAGTACATTGATGCAGATATATATTCAACTCATCAAAAAGTGAACTCTGACAAATCAGAGAAGTTTCAATATGTTGCTTCAATGTACTTGGACTTGAACCTGTGATAGAGTAACACTATAAATTTTGAATAGCAAAGCATACCTTGCCTAAAATGCTGGTTAACACTATTTTCCCTTCAGTTAATTAACAAATTGCATCATGCAATTAAGTTCAGACTAAATACGATGACATAAGATTCCAACTAATTCTCATATGGGATGGCATTGTTGCCACAAATCGTAGAACTTCAGGCTGCTGGTTAAGTGAACTGTGTAGTTCTTCTGAACTATTGTTCAAAACATGTAGAAACTTAGCAATGTTGGGGAGCACAAGTTCTCTGCAGTGAAGATGCAATAAGGGAACCTTCGATAAAACACTTCCCTTCTGAACATCTAGGCCTTCTGGCCTACGCAACTTGTATGGTTTTCCAGTGGTTGGCTCGATATCGATTCGTGGCATTTGCTTCCATCGACTGTGCACAAACCAGCCATACTTGTAGTCACCCACTATTGGTGTGCCAAGTGCTTCAGCGCAATGAACGCGCAACTGGAAAATGGGAACAGAAATCACATTTACTTGGCAAAACAGAAATATATTTAAACAGGGAACTATTTCAAAAAGTTAACTGATATCTTAAACTTACCATATTTGAACAAATAAAGAATTCATCATGCAATAAACAGATGGAGAGAGAATACAAAATTGATACCAAGATACCTGATGTTTTCTGTAAGTAAGTGGACGTAACTCAACCCATGAGCATCCATTTATCTTCGGACCAAGCACCCGAAATTCGGTTACAGCCTCTTGGCGTGGTTCTACACTCGAATGATTAGCTAGTATTATCCTCTCAGTCTTCCCATCATTTAGAAGCACCTGGAATAAGAAGGCGTGCAATCAACAAACAGGAAGGTGGCAGCCACATTAAACATGTTATCACTGAATGCATATAAAGAAGAGTATAAAAATGAGAGATCATAAACCTTAGAAAGAGGAGCATGAATTATGCCTTCCTTCTCCTTGGGAGTCCCTATGACCAATGCCCAATACCTCTGATACGTAGCTTCACATGCATCATTCCAAGCCTAAAACAACAAATCAATGTTAAAATTCAAATGAAAATATCAATCAGTTGTCCAGAGTGTTTTCAAAGATTCACTAACTAGACACGACGTACAGAAAATAGGAGTTCATTATTTCTTGTATGTAAGGCACCTTACAAGAAGATTTGGCATTGTTAATGTTAGTGAACAACCATTGGAGATGAGATGCACTATCTTTAGTTCTCCCCAGTAAAAGGATGCCACTGGTCTCTCTGTCAAGACGGTGAACCTGAAAAGGGCCAACAAAATAATTAAGTGTTTTTAATATGCAAAAACCATTTGTAATGAATATCTTCACAGTCCAAAACAGATTAATAGAGTAGAAGAGCTGAAAATTTAATTACACCATTTGACATACTATGAAGAAAATAATCAATGTTTTGTTAGTAGGATATTAAATGTACTACTAGAAGCTTCTTGTTACTACAATATTCTAAAGATCTCTTTCTAATAAGTACTTTATGGCTAGAGTTCTCTATATATAGAGGTTGATGTACTGGTTCAAATAATTCAATTGAATAAAAAATCTTCCTTCATCCAAATTAATCCTTTCAACTTGGTTAGGGGCCCTGCTTCTGCATTTCTTCTTTACTGTTTAGCTATGGTTCTTTTTTCAGGTTGCCTGAAATGCACCGATTTCCTTTGATTATTGGGGTAGCATGAAGTGCACCCAACTGGTTGTTCTATCACCACTCTCGTTGTCGTCGCTAGTTGTCACTGTCGCCAAAGCTCTTTGTCTTACTGTAACGTTTCGCTTAGGAGGGAGGCTAAGGAATCCCTATTATTTATCTTAGCATAACAACTCCACTAAGCAATTTTGATCTTCCACACTTTCCTAATGATAGTCGCCTTAATGGTCAAAATTATATCCGATGGGCTCAATTTATCGGACGCACCTTAAAGGATACCAGTAGACTCAACCATATAGAAGGAGAGGCCATATCTCAAGATAATCCTAATTTCCAAATTTGGGACAATGATGACTCACAAATTATTACATGATTATGGGGATCCATGACTACAGAAATCAGTACAAATTATATGTTCTACTCCAATGCCCATGCAATTTGAGAAGACCTTGCAAATACATATTCCATGCAACAGGACATCTCTACAAGTTATGAGTTAGAAAGCAAGATCTTTGGTGCCAAGAAGGACACTCCTCTTGCATAATATTATGAAATGTAGAAAAAGGTTTTGGATTGATTTGGACTAATATCAAAATTTGAAGCTTGAAAATAGCAAAGATGATGTCACTCTTTCTTAGTTCGTTAAATGATCCCGGATATTTAAGTTCTTATCAGGATTGAATTCTGAATATGGCCCTGTTAAGGCACGAATTCTTGGAAAGGAAAGACTTTCTTTTCTTTCTGATGTCTTCTACATTGTCTAAGGTGAGGAGACCTGTCGAATGGTCATGATGAATGAGACCTCCACTGAAAGAGCTGCCATGTTCTCTGGAAAGGGTTCCAAACGTTAAATCCTACAAACTTCAAACTCAACTTAAAGGTAAGGAAGATTGTTGGTGCTCTCATTGTCACACTAAAGAGACCTGCTTCGAGCTACAAGGAAAAGAGAAAAATCTAATCTCAATTGTCTAGTAGAATTAAAAGGACAGCCCTTAGGGAAGGCTTATCATGCAACTTCAAATTCTGGAAATCCGGACAAGACTCCTTCATCATCTTCGATTGAAGAAGGAACGTTTGCTTTACATGTTAAAATTGACAACTAAAATCTCTCATGGAGTCTATCAGAAGCTACCTTCTAGTACTTGCTATCTAACCATGACTGGTAAGAACTCCAATTCCTCTTTTAATGTTTCTAAAACTTCATGTAAGGACTCTTGGGTTCTAAACTGTGGTGCGACAAACCATATAACCCCTCCCTTATCTCTTTTAACATCATATGTTTCTCTTCCTAATAATCACATTATTGTTACCAATGGGTCGTATCCCAATAACTAGATGTGATAATATTTCTCTTATGTCATCTCTAAGCCTTTAAAGTAGGGATGTCAATGCAGATATTTTAACATGTTGGCCACTTAGGCTCGCCCCGCATAACCCATAGCACGTGCAGGCCCGATACAGGGTGGGATTGGTCAACCCGCATACCTTAAAATTCCATTTCAGTCTCTAAAAGTACATATAGCCAGGCCAGACAATCCTAAATGACTCCTTCTACGCACATACGAACAATAACAAATGTAATAATTGTCAGTGAGAAGGACACAAGAAGAAAAATATTCAAAGATCAACAAAGATAGATTGAATACTCGAGAGTCTGTATCTTTTTTAAGCATAAGATATATTCATTGTCTTGGTTTCAATTATAGGACTGTGCCTCAAATGAATCTATTCCTATTGATAGTTCGCTTGAAGGTTTTTCATCCAATGAGAAACTGGGACTAAGCTAGCAAATTGAAAAAACCATTCAGAGTGGCCACAGATTTTCATCTGCTAATAATTTAGTAAAACTGGGGTGCCAGCATATCTAACTGAATAAATATCTATTTGTTAGATGAAGTATATGCCAAATCGTTCCCCTGTAACGATGAACAAGAAGAGTTAAGAGTAGTTTACTAGTTTAGGGCCCTCATCATAATCATAGGACAGTGCAGCAGCTGCCAATGCATCCATGCTATTATGAACTGGTAAATTCCCCTAACAAAGTCATAAGCAAGAAATTAAAATCACATAATAAACTCAAAGTCAATTAGTGTAAAAATGTGAAAAAATAGAAATTAGAACCTTAACCGGCAACTTTGGAGGTTTATTAAGCACAATAATAGCTGAGTCCTGAAAGTATTACATTTGAGCACAATACGCAACAAATAAAATATATTTTAATGGAATTGAACAATAAGAATAGCAACATAAGACTGTAAGAAATAAAATAAATTTGATATTGAACAAAAGCGTATACCTTGTAAATCACAAGCCTTTGCAGATACTTAATTTCATCAGCATTTGGATATAGTGTTCCACAAGGAATAGCATCGTATCTTTTGGAAACCCTAGTCTCAGCAATTGATACAGGAACGTGAACTCTGGCACCATGTTTCATCACTTCATTAGGTCTAATCTGCAGTTAAGCTGTAAAGTTGTAGTATTATTAAACCTAAAACAAATCTAAAGCAATTGACTAAAATCTGTTGTTGAAAAACCGAGACAGACGAAGAGGAAATTACCCAGAGGTTTTTTTCATAGAAAATAGTGAATTAACAGGATAGATATAGACATGAATACCTTTCGCATAGGTTTCATCAGATTTTCTTTCTGAGTGTAAGAGTCAGCAGTAACTTCGTCCTCCATTTGCACCTAGAATAGGAAATTAGGAACAAGGCCTATAAGTACACTTATCAATTACCATATTTATATCTGACCATTAGGTATGAACTAAATAATATTTAATACAGAAATGTATATGCTAATATCTTGTTAGTTCTTCCAATTTGCAAAGAAAATACAGTTTAACAAGAATCTCCCTTGGAGTGTAATAACTGAAGTCATCATAAATAGGAAGGAATTACTTCAAACTATGGATGAAGTAAAGAGACAGAGGCAAAAGTAAAAGCTCTACAAAGTTAGGAAACTTTTAAAAAAAATAGGCAATAGTTTTCAGGAAATAAACCCTTTGTTTGGGTATAGAGTTTGCAAGGAAACAAGAAAAGACTTCTTAGTAACCTTAGGTTTGGTTACATGTATAAGAGAGGAGTATTTGGCCTCCTTCCCTTCTCCCATGCCTTCCATATAAGGAATTCCTTAGGCTATTTTGTAAAGACTTTTACTTCGGAAAGAAGAGTCATTTATATGCAAAAGCCTTATGTAGTTGTGAACTCGGTCCAACTTGCGAGTCTGCAATCGAGTTGGCGAGTTCAGAGGGAATTTTTAAACCCAAATCTATATCGTTTCCTCTATGGAATTAAACAAATTCACTTGTTTTGTTCGTCTCCTCCATTTTTGCTCACATTTTGTTTGTGGTCGTTGGTTCGTGTTTGTCATTGTCATTCTCTTTGTTCACCATTGTCTTTGTTCGTCGCATCACCATTGCATGGTGGTATGAGGTTAACTATGTTTGTCATCATCGTCTTTGTTCCAATTGTTCACCACACTACCACCTGTGTAGTGGTGCGTTGTCGACTGATGTGGTCGCGCTCTACAATGATTTTTTTGTCGTGGCCATCTGGTAAAATAACGTTAGATATGTTTGGTTTGGTCGTGCTCTGCAAAGATTTTTGTTTCTTTCTAATTTTTAATTGAAAATGAGAACTAGAGCAGGCAAGGGATTAAATTAGGGTTTTTGAATTTTGTTTTTTAATTACAAAAAATTCAGTTTTTTAAATTCAAGTTTTTTTAAGGTATGTCTGGGAGTGGATCAAGATCAACTCAAGGCAATCCAAGTGCATCCTCGTCATATAAAAGTAGTAAAAATGTTGTAGGAAATAAACCAGATATTGGATAGCATGGGATATATATATATATATAATGGGAATGGTAAAAAATGAAATGTAATTATTGTTCAAAGATTGTTAGTGGTGGAATATTTAGATTCAAGCATCATATTGTTGGAACTAGGGAGGATTCTAAACCATGTGCTTCAATTTCATAAGAATAAAAAATTTGATGATAAAAGTTGTTGTAGAAGCTAGGAAGCTTTATTGAAGAAAAGAAGGTTGAATATAATTGATGAAGACTGAAAAGAAAGTAAGGGGGTTGAAGAAAGACAAAGTATGTTTGGTTTTAAGGGAAAAGAAAGAGTTGGTAGTAGTAGGGGGAAGTTCAAGTTACTATAAATCAAATAATTTAAAAAGGCTATAAAGAAGTTGGTGCTCAAGTTGTTGAATTTTTTACACAAGAGTGCAATTAAAAATCCAGGTTCTGATGCTAGAGAGAAGCTCTTGAAGCAAGCAGTGCACCAAACTGATATAATCCATCAAGAATATGGGGATGAGTGGAAGAGAACATGTTTCACAATTATGTTTGATGGGCGGACGGATAAAAAAAAGGTGTTCTATTTGTAACTTCTTGGCGAATAGTCCTAAAAGGACTATTTTTCTTTAATCAGTAGGTACCTCATTCATCTCAAAAACAATGTGATGAAGATGATGATGGAGAGGATGATGTCACTAGAGGATTGGACATAGAAACTTGACATGTGTCCATTTCTAGTTATTTAATTTCTGTCTTTAATAATTTATGTTTTGTAATATTTGTATGAACATATTTATTCAAGGTACTTTGAACTTATATAATTGTCATTCGCTAATAAATGTAGTTATTTTAGTATTGCAAACTTATTTGTTTTAACTGCTTTGCTTAATTATATTATTGAAATATTGAATTAGTATGTTATTTGTATAAATTATTATTTTTTTCATATGAAGTAAACTTGTAAGAGTTACGAGTTTACGAATTGAGTTTATGGAGCTCCCACGAGTTTATGTAGATCCTCGAGTTTGATAACCTTGCCTACAACATCAAAATTCAAGCAAGAACTTGAATCCACTCTTCCTCATAGCTTCCACAAACCTACATCATAACCAACCAAGAAACCTTCCAAGATTCAATCAAGAAGCTTTCTACAACCAAAAAGCAAGCATAAGCAACCCCATGCCTTAAACCATGGATTCTTTGCTTAGAGCTTGAGATAGTCAACCCTCCTTCAAGAGCAACCTTCCAAGATTCTCATCAATAGCAAACAGAATATTCAAAAGCATCATGTATACAACAGCAAGCACTTCCTTGCTAAGTTAGCTCTTCTATTATAGGTGCCTCCAAGACCACCAAATTGAACATTATGACCTTCTTAACACAAAGGAATTACAATAATTGGAATTTGGAAACAAATCAAGCCCTTATGTTTTTCATTGAAATTAAGGTATAATTTGAATATGAAAATAATTTGTGAACCACAAGTTTAAGCAAATTCAGTTACTTGGTACATTGGCCAAGTTCAATATTTTGTAGGAAATGAGCACTGGTTCTATTATTTATTCCTCCTTTTATCTGCTTTTATTGAAGGTGTAAGCACTAAGGTCTGTTTGTGGGAGACGGGTGAGTAGGAAATCAAACCTACAATGTTATCACATGCTAACCCTTACAGACTTGGCTCTTAATCTTAATTCTTACCATGTGTTGTAACTTCTATGTTCCCTCGAGCATATGAAGATTCAACCTCTCACCAATTCTTTCAGAAAAGGTCCCAGTAAGGATTGTACAACCAATTTAAGAAAATGTTAACAAGTATATAATAAGATTAGGCAGCACATCAATGTTATCAATTGTGGATTGCGGAAATAGAGGAAGTCCAATAATAAGCTATATCATACAGCAGAAGTCACATAACAGTTGAAATATATGATACATATCAATTCTATGTGTATATAAAAATATGTCATCTGCAAACAAAAATTGGCATTCTATTAACTCAAAAGTTCAATTGGCTGAAGACTTATCAGACATGCCAAGAGGATGCAGGACGCATGCTGCAATGCAACCATAACAATGATAGTGAATGCAATAAGAGTTGCAATTGTGGAGTCAAGAAATGTCACTGTGATAGCACTATAGCGCCTATATAACAACACCGCAGCAGCTAAAATAAATTGTAAATACAATAAGTAGTAGATACTTACAAGACCCTCTCTGAAATGGGATTCAATGACAGAACCCCATGCACCCTTGAAGTAATACTTAATCCAATTCACAGCAGTAACATAATCACGCTGTCCAGGATCACTAGTTGAGCTCTTGGCAGGCAAGGGGTGACCAGGAAAAGGAGGCAATGATAACAGTTGTCTGGGTTTTGGACCTTCTTTAGGAGCATCCAGGCGAGCAACATTGTTAGATACTCTGATTACTGGTTCAACAGAAACAGGTCTTGGGGGTTGAATTCTAGAGTAGTGCCTCACTACAAACAACAGCCATGAGCAGCTATTATTATTATTCCTCACACGATTCAACATCTGTAGCCAACAAAGGAAAACACTAGTTAGTTAGCAGAAACAAATGGACTGTTGGGCCTTTATTTCTTTATTCAAGATAGAATGCTTCAAAAGTAATCACATTCAGTAAAAAGGTAAAAGTTGAACCAGAAAAAAATGAGAAAAAAAAAAGGACCAATGTTTAACAAATGAGAAAGCTTGCTAATGTTGTTTAAGGATCGCGTTCTCCCTCTCTTTTCATTTATTAGTAGTTGCTAAAAAATGGCTTTATTCATCTTGCATGTCATGTGACATTTTTGTCAAAAGTTGTGAAGCTTTAGATTGCTCAACATACTAAAATTTACACGATGCCTGGACCAAACCTCCACGCAACATCAACAAGAAACCTCAGCTTTTGAAAAAAGCATGCTCAGTAGTTGGTTAAACTTAGAGGAAATCGCAAAATTTGTCCTTCAAAGTGTGAGGCATTGATAATTTCATCTTAAAAGAAGAAAAAAATTGTAAAGAGATTTCTCAAATCGCATTCTTCACACAAAATTCATTCTTCCGTTAGCTTGTTTAAAAAATAATTGTACAAGTCATCTCTTCCTCTGCTTCATCAGAAAACTCACTTATCTTCATATTACTCAGCATCGATACACGGTTTATGGCCAAACTGATTCAGATAGACCTGGCAGTGAAGACACCAACCCCTTCTTCCAAACAAAACTAACCCACCCAATCACTATCTCAACTTCAATGGCCTCAAATCCACATTCCAAATCAGCCTCAAATCAACATCAATTTAAGACATTATGTGGTTTTTACAGCAGTGAAGAGGCAGTATTTAGGGGATTAAGAATGGGTTACCTCGATTGAAAGCTTCGGAGCGGCTTAACAATAGGGTTTCGTCAGCGTCGGAAAGTTCTTGAAGAGTTTCAAGACGGCGTCAAGGGTTTCGTCGCCGGCGACGAGAGCTTTGTCGGAAAGAGGGAACTGGCGACACTGTGTGAGGAAAAGGAACTCAGCAATGTTCTGCGTGAGAGATAACAGTGTGAGAAGAAGAGAACTCGCGGGTTTTTTTCTAAGCGATTTTTAACCACGTTTTTAAATATAAAAAAAATACTTAAAAACAATAAACAATAATAATTTAAGTTTTTTTAAGTTTGAACCAAAATATCTGATGAGTGAGAACTTCTCTTATTTGAGCAAAAATGGATGAGATTTTTGCTTGAACTGGAACTTTTCTCGTTTGAGTAAAAGTGGACTTGAAAATAAAATTAATTTTATTGCACCATTTTAAGCGAAAAATGCTAACTGAAACCTCATAAAACTGATATTTTTTAAGTTTTTTCTAAAAAAACTAAATCTCAAAGAGTAAATTTTCCAAACATATCAAAACAAAATTTATACCATATTGCTTAAAGTTGTAGTATCATAAAAGTTCTTATGTGAACTAATATATATAATTCATTATTTTTATACTAACTTCATTGTTTACACTTCAAATTATTCATAATATAATTTAAAATATTAAATAACTTGTTTAAATCACCATCAACATATATTTTATCAAATCAATAAATTCATCATGGTTATATTTTCACATTCAATCTAAATCAAAACACCAATTTACTTAAAGACAAACAAATTTGAAATTGGTGACCGTATTACTTCCACATTTATAACCTATGGTTCTATTGAAAAATAAAAACTAGCTCTCCTTACCTGAGTTTGAGCATATGTGCTCATAAATAGTTCAAATCCTACAAAGCCTAAAGGTAGCTTAACCTACACCACAAAATCCTGATCAAATATCTACCTATATTACTATAACTCTAAACTAAGACTAATCCTGAAGCTAAAAACATTACATGCAAAACATTTACCGAAACAAACCTAAAAACTAAAAAATTACTCAAAGGAAAAATGAGCAAAATTGAACTTACTCTAACTAGGATTATGATCGGGTATCAAAAAGTTAGAGAAGAGGCATAGGAAAGAAAAAAGATAAATTATAGAGAGACAGTTATTCTTTTAAAATAAAACCTCAAGAATAATTTTTTTTCTATTCATATATTTTTTCACTTTAATAATCAAATATTAAAGTGTCATTTAAAATATATCACTTCTAATCTAAAACTATTTTTTAATTATATTTCTTACAAATGTATTTTTAAGGGATGTGAAAATTTACAATTTTTAAACTTATAGACTTATGCTTTCATATATTTTTTATAAAAAGTGTTATGAACTATTATGAAACTTGACATCTTAGCTAGATGAGATTCAATGCTCCATCAATCATATGTCATTACATGAAACATAACATAAAAGAGAAAAAAGAACAAACAAATATAGAGAACTAAATCAAACTCATGCAAAAAAATACAAACAAAACTTCTTATGATAGTCTAAGCAAAATTATATGTATGGAATTTTATACCTATTATGAAAGAAATCTAAAGAAATGTTAGACGACACACTGATATACCAAACATATTTAAGTATACCAAACATATCAACTCTAAAGAAGCAAGTTCATCATGTTGCCCTCTCTAAAAATATGAAAAACTTTAAATTCAATATCTTTACAAAAAGACAAATATTTATTTCATTTACAATAGACCAAAATATAAATATGTCTGAAAGAAAAAGCAATACCTACAAAGGTAGAATCAACCTCCTCTTTGTTATAACATGTTTAATAGTAATGATAACTTTAATAAACTCAACAAAGAGTGAAGACTCAATTCCAAGGAAAGAAGAAAAATTACCAACAAACTCCCTCATACTACTCCCTTTTAAAATTGCATCAAGGTCAAGAGAATCTCTAACAACATCATCAATATTTACTTTAATCCAATTAATAAGAGACAAACTTGATAAAACCTAGATAGACTTTGAAACTTTTTTGAAAACGGTTATTTCAAATAAAAAAAATATATATCATTATGTAATAATTATACTTACATACATCGAAAGAGTTAATATAATAATATTGAATCATGGTGTTTGATAGAAGTTCTCGATAAAATAGACAAATTTTAATTATTTTAAATTATTTTTTCTTTGTAAGAAGGATGATTTGTTCCCGTGGTTAAGTCAATAATTTCCATCATAATAATATTATTCTATTTTTATTGTTACTTGAGGTGTCAGTATAGCTTAGATGTCAAATTGTAGTGATACCTAATATAAAAGTTTTTATTTAAAAAAAATCATTTCAATAATATTAATAGGCAATTAAAAAAATTCAATCAATTATCAAAATTCACTATTCTCACAACTTGAAAAATATTACACACTTTTAAAAAAAATCTACACTAGAAATTTTGAAATATAAATGCTATTAAAACTCATTTTTCAACACGGTTTCTTACTATTAAATTCAATTTTTTTTAACTTTTTTTTTATGTCATGTACCTTGTTTAATATTTTTCTCTCTTAATTTATATTTTTCAATCAATTCTGACTGACAAATAAAAAAATACAAAATTTATTCTATCTTATAACAAAATACAAATTTTTAAAATAATGTTAAGATATGCATTGCTAAGAGAGTAAAAGTTTGAAGAAAAAAAAAGTGTGTAAAGAAGAAGGCAAATTCTCCCTTTACCATATCAATTTCAATATATACCCGATCTTTTTTTGAAAATGAAAATGTCTCTTCAAAATGACGAAAATAATTTTAAACAAAAAGAGGTTGTGGATAAAAAATACTTATGAAACCTTTTTCCAAAAATATTTTGGATTTAGATTTCGAAAACATATTTTTAAATTCTGGAAAATCTTATCTAGAATGCATTTTTAATTTTGTGTTCCAGATTTTTTTTAAATATATTTTTTTGGTTTTGAATTATATTTATTATTTAGGATTTGAAATTTCAGAATAAAAATAATTTTAGAAATTTTAAAAAAAAAAGGATAGAGTGTATAATAAAATTGATATGATGCAAGAAAAAAAAATTGCCAAAGAAGAATGGTGTGCAAACTCCCCTTTTTTTGAACCTACAAGAAACAGGCCTAGAATTTGAACCCTATTTTGTACAAACTTGTAACAGTCTCAACACGGTCTCATCTTATCTTATTAATTATTACAAGTTAATACAATGTTTTGTCTAGTAGCTGACTGGGTCCCCCTGCCTCAGATGACACCAACTTTATAACACCTTCACCAGAAAAAAAAAGTCTCAAAGTCTCATTTGTTTTGTTCTTTCTGTGATCATTGGAGTTTCTCTGAGAGAGTAGTGTGGCCATGGGAAGAGCTCCTTGTTGTGACAAAGCCAATGTCAAAAGAGGACCATGGTCCCCTGAAGAAGATGCAGCACTCAAAACCTATGTGGACTCTCATGGAACTGGTGGAAATTGGATTGCATTGCCCAAAAAAGCTGGTTTTTCTCTCTTCTCTCCCAACATCATACACACATTTTTCCAACACCTTCTTCCCACCCTTTTTCTCATTTATACATACATGAATATTTGTTTGTTCATCCTTTGCTCCTTGCTTTTTCAATCCATTGAAGATCAAATCAAAGTTTTATCAAAATGAAGGACTTTTCTGGAACACCCATCTCAACCAAACATGTTAATCTATTTACTTTGTTTATGTTAAGCATTATTATGCAACTTCACATCTCAGTTAGACTGATATCTCAAATTCTTTGTGAGTTTTGTGTTATGAAGACTGAATTCCAATTTCAATTATCATTTTCATTTTGCATCAAAAGTTAAAGCCTGAGTTTTGCAAGCATTGAATTTACAAACTGCATGGTTAAAGACCATAATTGTGTAGAAACTCATCTCACTACATTTATGATACATTAATTTGAGTTACAAATACATTTACAAATGCAGCTGTTTTCTCAATCCATTTCAGTTTCCTCAGTTTGTTCAATTTCCAAGTCCACTAGCAGACACAGTTTTTCTGCATATCACATTATTTCTTTTGAACCCTTCTGGTCAAAAATCATAAATAGCTTTTGCACCTTACAAGGCATCAAACAAGGAATGGGACTTTCCCCTGTTATTCTCTTAATTATTCTCTCCATTTCTAGCCATTTTTCATTATTTTAATTCAAAATATTCATCCATCTATTATTATTATTATTATTATTATTATTATTATTTAATATGCAGGCCTTAGACGGTGTGGGAAGAGTTGCCGTCTACGGTGGCTGAATTATCTGAGACCAGACATCAAACATGGAGGCTTCACTGAGGAAGAAGACAACATCATTTGCAATCTCTATGGCCAGATGGGAAGCAGGCAAGTTTTTTTTTCAAATTATTACTTCAATTTCACACTATAATAATATTCACCATCCATTAAAAAAATAATCAACAACAGATATATTAATAAAATACACCCATAAGAGATTATTATAATTGGAATTTAACCAATGGTTGTGATTATGTTTTTATTCACTGGGTGTATATATGTGTGTGATATTATTAAAATTACAATTATAATAAAATTTTCATTTTAGAAAAAGTTATTAGCTTGGACCACATCATGTGGTGCCAACCAATTTTAATATAACATGTCATTTTTAATTAATGATGAAAAGTTGCAGATTTAAGATTTATATTTATAACCAAAAAAAACTTTATAATTATAATTATAACATGTGTTGGAAAAACTCATCACGCGGTTTCGATTAATTTGTATATAACACACACATACACTTTGTCGTTTTTTCTTTAATGAGAATTTTGAGTAATATTTCATATTTAAATTTTATAACGATAAATATAATTATGTATTAGAAAAATCTAGTTCAGAACAAAATTATGGTATAATTTGGGATCTCATCACACACGGTTTCGACCAACACGTTATTGTTTGATTTTTATTTAGGGATATAAATTTTTTTGAACAATATTTTTTAAATTTTTTAATTTTATAACTATTTTGTGTACTGGAGATACCCATTTTAGAATAAATTATTTTATGGACAGGGACCACACGGTTTTCACCATTTTTTATATAATATGTTTGTTTCATTAAGATGAAAAATTTAAATAGAGATTTCGATTTAAATTTTGTTTTTGTCATTGTACATTCATAAATTTTTCTAATGAAATCTTTAACAAACCAAAACCATATCTTAGAGTTAATGATGGCGTGATTAATTATTTTTAGGTTATATATAAAGAAAATGTTACTTTGACAATATAAACTGAAATACACTAGTTTATAACAATAATTTGATTAATATAATTTTAAAATTATTTCATGTTAGTATAAAATTATTTTTTTTCAATTATAATCTGGTAAAATTTGTGTTTTCAGATGGTCTGCCATAGCCTCTAAGCTTCATGGCAGAACCGACAATGATGTGAAAAATTACTGGAACACAAAACTGAAGAAGAAGATGATAGCAGGAAAAGTTTGTCTCAAAACATTTACTGAAAATGGAATTCTTCCTTCAACTTCAACCCCATTACCAACCAACCAAAGTCTCAACATTCAAAATTCACCTTTCAATGCTTCACCAAATCAAACTTTGGTGCCACCAATCTTGGAAGCTAATGATAACAATGCATTCACCATTGATCAAAACAGCTTCATTAGTTTTGATCAAACGAATCATCATGAAGTCATGCATGGTGGTGCTGCAAGTTCAAGGATCAACAAAAACACCAATGATAATAACAGCAACAGTCACATGGTGTCACTGTCTCAAGAAGGTTCAAGCAGCATTTCGGATTCATCTTCAATTGCAATGAATTACAACAAGTGTGTCGTGTCACAGCCTCAACAACAACAGCAGCAACAAAGTGATGAATCCATGGACAAGTTCATGGATTTTGGCTTTGGATTTCCCTATGATTTTGCCAATGGTGCTAACTGCCATTATGAGAGAGTTGGTGAAGTTTTTGCTCCAGAATGGGTTGATTTTAGCTATGCTGACATTAAGCCACATTGACCAAATCAAATTCATACACAATGTAAGAAAAAAAAATGCAAAATCTTATGTGAAGACTTAGGTGACATTTAGTTTTCTAGTTCGTTGATGATCAAGTTTAGTATATTAATATGCAGTTCATAGATAGGAACTACTTAGTTTAATTAGGTCAAAGTTTGAATTAAGCAAATAAAAATGATAAAGATTATTGACTAGATGCTATTGTGTTATTTGTTATTAAATTATATGCATGGTACGTATTTATTTGTGGGGCCAAGAAATAGGGTTATTTATTTGCTTTTTTGTTTTATATGAGGAATTTTTTATGTACATGTGTGTTGATGACACAATCAAGTTGGTCACGAAAGTTGCATGGAGGGGTGACCAGTTCAAACCCTAGAATTGAATATTATGTCTTTCTTCTTGCATTGTTCATTAACCACAAAAGATTCTCTGTTTTTTGTTCTCTCTCTCTGCCTCGTGATGTACTCTCATCAATAATAAATAAATGATAATGGATAAAAGAGGAGAGAGAAATAAAAGTTAGAAAAATTATATTTGACAACTCCCTCGTCAATATATAATAAAAATAAATTTATAATTAAATAATATAAAAAATTATTAAAATAGATAATGATTGAGAACTCATATTTTTTATACAATTTTCAATACTATTATTTTAATACTTTTTTATATCATTTAATTTTAAATTTATCTTTTATTATATATATTTATTTCTAAACTCATTATATAAGAATTATATATAATTCTAAAGATCGTTAAACTATTATTTTTAATTAAAATAGAGAAATGATCATTTGACAACTGTGAAAACTGTATCTAACTTTATATGATTGATTAATATATAAATACATATAATAAATGATAAATTTATAATTAAATAATTTTAAAAAATATTAAAATAATAATATTGAGGATGATAACGTATTTGTATAAAAAAATAGGATTGTTAATATATTATTATTAATTAAAATAATAGTATTAGCAGTGTTGTTGTGGATGGTGTAAATTTTTTTTTGGATATGATGACTCTAAAAGTTAATAGATTTAAACAATGGAGTGAATATTTCATTCAGCAAAGGATGAAATGAAAATTGAATACTAATTAAAAGAAAAGTGAGTGGGAATGGACGTAAAAAAAATATAAAAATTATATTAGTTTAATGCAAAAATTTCCAAAATATTACTTATTATAAATTTTATTTTATTTTAAAAAATTTATATTTAATATTTATAATATATATTATTTATTTTATTTTAGATTACTTTATTTATTATATAAATATATAATGGAATAATCTACTTAATATATTTTTTTAATCTATAACAATATATATGATGAATATCTTTCCTTTATATTAATTATATAATAAATAAAGTGTATATATTAAGTTATTTTTTAAAAGATTTTATTATTATAATTTTCATTCATCGTTATCTTTATCATTATACTTATAGTAGGTTTTGTAAAATATTATTAAAAATAAAAGAAAATGATTTGTGTATTTTATATATACAATTTATAAATAATAATGTAATTCTAAACGGATGCATGATTTTCTTACACTATATAGGTTTCTTACTAAATAACATATTTTTCATATTCGATAAAGAATGTCAAATAAAAATATTATAAAATAATATTAATTATTTGAAATGTGATTTTATTAACTAATTATATTCAATTAGACAATATTATCATGAAATTACAAGCCATATTAAACTTGGGGCAAATTTCATATTTTGTAAGTATTTAAAAAACTAATGAAATGCTAATTAATTTTATAAGAATCTATTGGCTTGACTAAAATTTCATTTTAACATTTAAACAAAAATTGTTTTTGTTAGTTCAAGTATTAAAGAATTTGATTTTCTTAACAAGAATTTGAATATTTTAATTAAGTAAAAAACATATAGGTGTTGAAATAACCTTATCTTCTTTATATATATATATATATATATATATATATATATATATATAATTAGTCACATCCCAATATGACTTTAAAATGTGCTAAGACAAAAAAAAAAGTTATATGTGTCTCTATCTCTTTCCCTTAAAATAATTTCCATAGTTTGCAAATAACATTTCTATAATTAGGTCAATGTCTGCCATATTGTCTCACAATTGAGTTGCTACTTGTTTTCTGAGTCAAAACCAGAGTTTTTGTGACTTTGATGACTACTTTAATCACTACAAAGTTCAGGAATCTTATCCTTTAAAAATAGAATAACACTACTAATGTCATTGTTCATGTGCCAACCATAGGCACCCAAAACTTTATTATGTTTGATCATTGCTTTTAATATATATAGCATTCTATATATATTTTTCACAACATCAATGCACTGTATTTAAATAAGTTGTTTATCTTAAATTTATAAGTTCTATAATGTTTATAAATTTACAATTTTGAAAGATAATTTAATATTTCGAAAATAAATTTGTACAGAGTAGACTACAAGAAAATTATTAAATATAAATCAATTTTATATATAAAAATAATTATTTATTATATTGATTAGAAATAGAAATAATTTTTTTAAAAAAAATAATTAATTACTATAGTGATTAAATTAAAGACTATTTTAGAAACTAAAAAAAATTGGTTTCTAAAAAATTTATATTATTGTTAAATGGTTACTACCAAATTTAGAATCTAAATAATTGGTAGTTAAAACCTTGATAGCTAATTAGATAACAATTTATAAATTATTTAACAATAATATAAACTAATTTAGAAACCAACATTTTTTTAAGTCTCTAATTGAGTCACTATAATAACAACTAATTATTTTTTGTTTCTAAAATTGATTTCTGTTTCATGATTTTCTTGTAGTGTATATACTATTTTGGATACTAAAAATATTATTAGTATTTAAATTGATATGTAATAAGCAATCAAGGATTTAGCTACCAACTTTAGAAACTAAAGTAGTTAGTATATAATTAAATATCAATTTAAAAACTACTATTAATAATAAAAAATATTTTAGATACCAAAAATGTTTTTAGTCTCCAAAATATATAATCTAGTCATTATAATAACTAATTATTTTTTATAATTAGATGCCGATTTAGAAATTAGTTTATAAATTTTATTAATAATAAAAACTACTATAGATATCGATAATTTTTTTAGTTTTTAAAATAATATTTAATTTAGTCAATATATTAACTGACTGATTTTTATTTAATGATTTTTTTTTAGTGTAATATGAAATTCATATTTTCAAATTTAGATTTAAATTTTTTTTATGTCTCTTTTAAATGTTTCACAAACTAAAGAAAGATGAACACATTCCAAAACTGAAATTTTGAGATTAGAAAACAAAGAGTGACACCTTTTGAAAAATCATGCAAAAAGTAACTCCTATACAAAATTTGGAATGCCTTGAATAATGCTGGCCAGAACAACTTCTTTATTCACAATTTAAACACATGTTTGTATGATGTTCTGCATCTGCTTCCTCGTGGCTTTACATGCAAGGATGAATATTCTTTGACAAATAGCTTTAATATAAAAAAGATGAACACTATGATAAACACTAAAGACCAAAACCTTATATTCTTTTTTCTAAACACGATTCACTTTTACATTTGAACTATATGAGACATGCTTGTATTTTCATATAAAAATGGAAACACCACCTTTGAAATTATTCTCCATTTTCATCATTCACAACTTTGACAATGTTAGATTTCAGCCTTAAGAGACAACTTCCCCCAAATGAAAATTGCTTTGGGATGTTGAGTTAAAGATGTTTAATACTTTATTGGGTGATTCTTCTATTAAGTCTCTAAAAGTATTTAAGAAAATGTTTAATTATATTTTTAAGCAATAACCTAAATTTAAGAATAAAAGTTATTATTTTATATATTAGAATAATAAATTTTGTTATGTATAATAATTAAATCTAAATTATAAGTATAAATTATGAGGCATTTGAAATTTCTTAGAGTTTCTTACATTAAAAGATAATTAAATATAAATTACTTATGATAGAATAGGAATAGAGATCATAAATTCATTTTTTTAATATATAAAGCAACCCCTATTGTGATGTTTCTATGGGAAATGTTATTAGTTGTTTTTTTTTCTTTCATTAATTAATTATATAAATTTCTTATTGTTAGAGTTGTATTAAAAATTAAATTATCATTACACTTTCTAATAAAAACTTTAAATCTCTAATTGTTTTAATTAGTGTTGTAACCATGTTTTAAAAATGAATTGCTTAAATAAATAAAAAAATTTGTTCATCCAGAAAAATAATATTTAACTAAAATTATTTTTAGTGTTTTTAAAGATTTTAATCCTATTAAGTTGATATCTGTGATTTATTTTTTTCGAATAGAGTCATTGTCGTTAATGAATTATCAACGAGTTTTACTAACTTCTAAAGGAGCAATTATTTTCTAACTTTTTAACAGGTTGTTGAACCTTATTACTTCCAGAAATTTCTAAACCTTTGTTACGTCGACCAGTTTCGAAACTCCTTTTATTTCCAATGATTTTAAATCTCCTTAATTTTATTTGTTGTGTTTTTTAGTGCACATAAATTCTTAAACAACTGAAAAATGATAAAAGGAAAATATTTTAAAATTTCGGTATTTATAATTAATGTAATATTCATAAAAGGAACAAACAATAAAGTATACAACATATAAACAATAAAGTTTAAAAGGTTAAAATCAATGAAACATTACAATTTCATTTGTTCTCGATCATAGAATTAGACATAATGAAAAACTAAAGAACATATTTAATCATGGTTCTTGATGTTGATAATTTGTTTCTTCATTAGAAACACGAGGGATCAAATATCCAACATATACAAAATAGTCATAATTAATAGCATTTAAGTTGCAACATAGAGTATATATTGATTTAATCAATATTTAAATATTAATGATAACGCATGAAACATAGCAAAATCATGAGGCAATTTTCTTTTATGGTTTTGCAAAGTCATGAGTCAGGACGGATAGTCTGTGACCCGTTAAAAAAAGGCAAATAAATAAAAAAATTAATTTAATAAGTAAGATTTATAATTTGAAATTTTATTTTTTATTAATTAAAAAGAATTATGGCTAACCCACAAGCTCGCGAGTCAGCTATTATGCAAGGCATGCCAATAAAATCAATCAATATTTCTTACGTGTGGAGGGTCAATTCAGGACGACCAACCCACAATTTTCAACTTATTTAGGAGAACAAAATAATGTATTATGAGTTGTATTTGTATCTTTACTCGCTCTTACATCATGTATGTTTTTTGCATTATCAACCATTTGACAATTAAAAATGCATTCTCATCGATCAAACCCAATTGCATCAATCGAGAAGAAGTATTTCAAATTTAAAATATAAAAAGCAGATACCATATCATCTAATATAGGTATAATTTTGCCATTGTCATACAAATTATCCTTTGTATTTATAAGTATAAAGAAATTAATAAACATGTAATATTATACTTAAATATTGCATCAAAGATGAGTCAAAGACGAGTCTCTAAGCAACGATTTACCACTTCTAATTTGGTCATTGGTTTATGGGTTATAAGTTGAAGAAAGTTGCAATTGCACATCTTGAAAGGTCATAATATTTGTATAGAAGTTGCTAATGAATACTTGTTCTCTATTGATACTAACAAGAAATCTACGAACTTTGAATATATGATCCATGAAAGATCAAACCACATAGGTTATTATGTAAGTACGAGATAACATCATGAAATGAATAATCTTTCTTAATCGATCCCCTACAACAAAGACAATATGTTTGACATATTTTTATTCTCTAAATAGTCAAAAGACAATAACTTTTGGTTGCCACTAATATTGATTTTAACTTGCAATTTGACTAATGATTGATTTGTACATAGAAGAGGATTAATGTTTTATTTGAGTTAGGATGGAAATGCAAAGGGAAAGAACCACAAAAGATGATTGAGAAGTGCACCACGTCAAGGAATGCAATGAGAAGGACCTTCATTGTCCTTTAACTTCAATCACAACATTGAAATAAAGAGATGAAAGTGCCAATCAAAGCTTCCATGGTTTGATGAAATGCAATTTCATAATGCAATGCAATTACAGAAAATACTTTGGGCATGTATCACTGACTTAAAATTACGATAAAATCAAATATATAAAATATAATTAGCAAAATTTTAAATTAATTATAATAATTAATTTTATAATTAGAAATCATCTTTATACTTTCACCTTAAATAAGTTAAATTTATGGTCTAAATTTAAACTCTCTCTTGTCTGATCTTAAACACTCCTATCACCTTGTAAAACTGAAATATAAGTCATTGGTAAATTAAATATAATTAGCAAGCTAAAAATATTGGTTATTTTTTTACCAACTAAAATATTATTTATAAAAAAAATAGGTTTAATTATTCTCTATTCTTATAGTTTAAAAAACTGTCGTTTTTGTAGTTATCATTTTTCACTTTTTTATGCGTTGAATAATGCCATTTAAAATTATAAATTATTGTGACGTTTCGAGTTATGATGGTATTAAACAATTTAGAAGAGAAAGATAAAAAAATATAATTTTTTTTATCTATACTGATTATAAAATCAATTTTTTGCACCGATAAAATCAAACATTTTAAATTGTGTAGATTAAAACAAACCGTTTTAACTATGAGAACAAAAATGATAATTAAGCAAAAGAATTAAAAACTAAAATAAAACTTATTATATTCACGTGAATAAAAATACTTATTTATTCTGAAGAGTGAAAAGAAGCAGGGTTATGAAGAAATTTTGGAAAACAAATGAACAAAAATTCTCTCTGAATTTATTAGATCTGAAATAGTTGCTACCGGAAATCGGAAACTGCATTAATCCAAATCGCTGCAATTAATTTAACCGTTTTCCAACCTTTCTCCTCAGATCGGAACAGATCAGACCCACAGCGTCTCGTTTCGCGGATCCACCGCCATGGATTTCATGAAGGTCTTCGATCAAACCGTTCGAGAAATGTGAGCGAGCTTCTCGATCCTTCCTTCATCCTTTTTGCATTGAGATTTTCGTTTTTTTTAATGAGAAAATCAAAATCTATTTCAATCTTCTATTCGAAAATGTTAGTTCGCCCTGTTCTTACGATTACAATGTTTGTTTATGGGAAAACAGAAAGAGAGAGGTGAATCTGAAGGTGCTTAAGGTTCCGGAAATCGAACAGAAGGTTACACTCCGACTGTTGTGATTTTTGTTTTATTTGTGTGGAGTTCATTGAAAATGTTACAATTCGTGCTATTTCGATTTGAAACTCCGTTGTTAGAGTACGAGAAGTACAATATTGTGGATTTCTGCGTTTCTCTAGAATTGACGTTAATGGAATGCGTTTTTGGAATTGAATTCGGCATAGTGCTCCTTTCTCTACCTATTATCAAGTAATTTTTGAATAATTTGTAGATGCAATGGTGTTGGATGACTGCCAGATTTTATATATTTACAAACTATAAAGTCACTAGTATTGGCCACTGGTATTATTTTATTGACTGTTTTACCATTTTTCACAAATTAGGTGCTCGATGCCACTGATAATGAACCTTGGGGTCCTCATGGTACTGCACTGGCAGAGATTTCCCAGGCTACCAAAAAATTGTAAACAACTATCTATCTATCTTTTTTTCCGGTTATATTACTTTTATTTTTGTTTGTTTTTGTATTTGGAGAAAATTTCTGATACTTGTTCTACTAAATTATTGCTTCTCTTCTATACTAGTACTGAATGTCAAATGGTCATGAATGTCCTTTGGACAAGACTGGGCGAAACTGGAAAAGATTGGAGATATGTATACAAGGTAATGCTTTCCAAATAATCATGTAATTTCCTAAGATTTTAAGATACAGAGAGAAGGCTTTTTGGAGGTATTTTCTGTGTTGATACATACAATTTGCTTTTCTTTCAATAACTTGAATTATGTTAATTCAGGCGTTAGCGGTTATAGAGTATTTGGTAGCACATGGATCTGAACGTGCAGTTGACGACATTATAGAACATACTTTTCAGATTTCAGTAAGGGAAATTCTCTTGTATTTAGCTAATTTCATACTTGCAATTAACAACTGTGCTGACAAGTAAAATAAAAGAGTATTTTCTGATGTTATCTTAATTTACTTTGGATTGGTTAAGGCACTTTCTAGTTTTGAATATGTTGAGCCAAGTGGGAAGGACGTAGGACTCAATGTAAGGAAGAAGGCTGAAAACATTGTGTCCCTTTTGAATGATAGAGATAAGATACATGATGTCAGAAATAAAGCTGCTGCAAACCGTGACAAGTAGGTCAAATTTGTCAATTTTTTTCATCCTAGAATTATCAGGTCAACAAACTACTACAATAGAATGTGTAGTCAGAAAATAGTTTTCTTATTTTTCTTTTGGGTGCTCAATGTAGGTATATTGGTGTTTCTTCTAGTGGTATTACATACAAGTCTGGTGGGTCCTCCTCTTATAGTAGTGGTGGCAGCTTTCAGAGCAGTGGTAAGTATGGAGGCTTTGGATCTAGAGATGGTGACAGGTTTGGTGATAACAATAGAGACAAGGTGGGATCCTATGATGAAGATTACCAGGGGAAATCACACCATTCCGTTGCAAGTGACAATCAAGACTACTCCTTCAAGAAGGGTTCTTCACGCTCTGTCAGGTAGGACAAATCTAACTGCTGTTATGGTTGGCAAATAACTGTAAATGTATTTTTATGACCGTTCCATTCTATAAACTGAGTATATTGCCATATCCTTAGGTGTGTTTTTTTAGAGCAACTTATGATTTTACAACTCAGTGTATATTACTGTGAATTTAATTAATGATGGATGGCATTGTGGCTTATGCTGGAAGCAATGTGACTATAATAGAATAAAATGGCATATGTACATATGAAAAAAAAAGTATACAGATGGCGAGTCCTGGTGTAGTGTTAAGGTTGTGTCTTGATACTAGTTGATCAAGAATTTGAATCCCGAAACAGCAGCATGTGCAAAGGTAAGGTTGTGTACAATGACCCTCCCTTCCTCATACCTTAGCATAGTGAGGAACCTTTTGGCACTAGAGTATTAGTTTTATTTGTTGTATATACAAAAGGTGTATGAAAAATTTTTGGAGGCCAATTAATTCATTTTAAGCATAGCATCATGCAAATAAATATCTGCATGTTTAAGTTTAACTCAGTTATATGTGCTAAAAAAATATTTTAATTGATATCTTCCTTTACCATGGAGTAGCCTTGGTGCAAAATGAAACTAATTTTGATACTATTACTCATAGAAGCAAAGTATTAGATGAAAGATGAATAATAATTAGAAAAGCACCACTTTAGATATTGATGACATAAGATTAAGATTAACACTAATTGTAATTTGCCCCTGTTTACTTTCCAAAAGGTTTTCTTAATTTGTTGACTTCAGAAGAAATTTTATCTTGTGGATCAATTAAAGTATTAGAGAGAAGCGTACATACACAAAAGATTATAGAAGCAGAAAGGAAGTTAAATATTGTGTCAGGGTCCGAGACATGTAACCTGTGCATGATACATGTTAGTTTTAAATGGGGACTTGGTTGGTTGATTAGATGCTTATCTCAATTTTAACCTTTTACTTGGCTTTGGTTTTTATTTAGCCAAATTTTCCCTCTTCATACTGCAATGATTTTATTGCTCTATCCTTATTCCTGAATGTCTGTCTTGCAGCAAAAGTCAGGAGAACAAGTCATCTAGAGTATCAAAGTCATCAACTAATGCAAATAATTACGGTTCAGTTCCTTCTCAAAGTTCAAGTGTACCTGCAAACAATACTGAGGATGAAATGGATGATTTTGATCCAAGAGGAACCTCTACCAGTAAGTATTCTGAAAACACAGTCTCCAATATTGTAGTTGCTGATTTTATTGATCTATTCATTTTACTATTTTGTTCCTTTAAGTGGAATATGAATTATGGTGCACATTTTATTGTTATATATGTATGATGCCCATGCAACTTTTGTACTTTTGAGTTACAAGCCTTCCAAGGCCAACGTATCGGTGGTAGAATCAATAATCGCTCTCACCATTAAGTTCACTACAAACTATAGTAAATCCCCTTTCTTGTGATTCTTTGACTGTGACTTGCTTTGATTCCATTCATTTGAAATAAATAGTAATCTATTTATTCAAGTTAAGTATAGAGTACTGTGGCGCACATTTTACTGTTAAATGTGTGATGCACATGCAACTTTGAACATACAAATCTTCAAAATTCAACCTTAAAAGCTAGTTGTTCCGGTGAACAAGTCACTTCATTACTTACTCTATTGAGCATCCTATACTACTCAATGTCAACTATCCATAATACGTCTCTATCATGGACACTCAAACACTAGTAGAACCCTCCCTTAGTTAGTTCTCAAGAGGCCAGGCCACTTAAGTGAGTATTCCATTGAGCATTTCATACTACTTGATGTTCGCCTTTTGCATGCCTTTACTTTTCTTTCTTTGATTTTGCCCTGCTTTGTTTATTCAGACTAAGGCCATTTGCTTCTGAAACTTACAAGGTTTCTGTAAGTTTTACACCCTCTAGGATCAGCCACTGGCCTAAAAAAAAGGAAGGAAAACCTAATTAAGCATGCGGTGATAAAAAACATTTGGCTTATGTCTCAAGTAGTAAAAGATGAGTATAGTATTTTCTTCTCAAGAATTGGTTCTTAATAACAAAACTCATGTGCAAATTATTTGAACTTAATTGAAGTGAACGAATTTCATTTTTTGACACGAATTACATTAAAAGCAGGTAAGCACTGCATTAAAAGAAATCAAGAAATATTTACTCAAAAATTGTAAAAAATGGTTAACAAACTTTAGGGTTAGAATCTGTTCACTCCTCTTCCTATGTAATAAGCTGTTTCCACTCCCAATTCAAGATGTAAATCTCTTAATCAAAGTTAAAATTTACCAAATCAAGTTAAACTCAATTCCTTGGCATTTAGCTGCTTTGTTCAATTCAAGAATCCTAGCTTAGTAGCCCCTAAATCAAACAAGTATTAAGCAAAGGAATTTTTGAGATCTCTGAACTGCCTACTGCTATTCCTAGAATCTTCTCAATTATGGCGATTCTCTTCAAATTTCAACTCAAACCAATCTTCTAATTGTGAAATTGACTCTTAAGTTCCAGCCAAGGGTGACCAATCTAAAAAAAGCATTAAGCATGGAAGGGACCACTCAATTCAAGCATAAAAGAAAGGAGATTGAATTGAAATGGAAAGAATCAAATCACAGAAGAATTGGAATGAAATTCCTCATTCCTTTAACATAAATGTTTAGTTACGCATGGTTTGGAAAGAAAATAGAGGATAGAAAAAGAGAGATTAGAAAAAACTCCATTAGAATTTTATAATTATGCAAGGTGATCCTCAAACTTGAAGTTCCAAACCATAATGTCATAAATAAGAGAGTTCAAAGGAAGAGGTTTGAGTTTTGAAGTCAAAACTCAAAAGTTACAATGTTCAGGGAAATCTAAGTATTTATAGTGTGATTTGTTGTTGTTAGTGTTAATCTAATGGGCTTGAGTGTTTCAACACACTTCGTCCTGCATGGTAATGCACAGGAGGTGATAACTGAGTTTTTTCATGTAACTCCCCTTCGGTGTGCTAATGTTCAAGCCATTTGTTCCAATGCTTGTAAAACCTTTTCTCCAACTACAATAAAATACCTGTGCAAATGATGGAAAGGTGAGTAGGAATGGGTAGTCATGATTCAAATAAGAAAATGTCACAAAAAAAAAATCCCCATGGCAATTAATTAGAAAGTATTAATATATGATTAAATATGAAATCAAATACTAACACACTTACGGCATACATTAAATTCCTCTAATTTTCCATAAATATAGTATGCACTTTTCAGTAGCGAGGTTATTTTACCTTTTAAATAATACGGAATAATTTCTTTCTTGCAACAGAAACTTCAGCAGGAAACTCTAACCAAGTTGATCTCTTTGGACAAGATTTAATTGGTGACTTCATGGATGCTCCAACATCTGTTCCTGTAGAGAAGCCAGCAACTGGTAATTTGCCAGAGGTTGATCTTTTTGCAGATGCATCATTTGTATCAGCAACACCTCAAATGGACAAAGGAGCCAGTTCTCAACCACAGGTTAGATTTAGATTTTATCATCTATATTTTTAGTGTTACACTTTTTTTTCATGTCAGCCTCCAGTCACCCAATTTGGTTAATGGAACGAATGTCCACTGGTAGTTACGCCCTAAGCACAATACCTACTTCTCCCTTGATCATTGGTGCCCCCAAAAGTGAGGATACTGCCAATATTGCTCAAATATGATAATTTTACTTGACCATACACCATTGAAGTAAATATATTGGTCTATTCTTTATGTTGAATTATAATATCAGTTTCATTTGCAAAATAATGTTTGATACTCTAATTCCGGCTAACTGTAAAAGTTGGCATGCTTAAGTGGTCATGGAGGTGAATCAAGACCGGAAGGCAAGGTCCACCTTTTGTAATGTTAGTGTTGTGCAGTTTTTTCACATGGTTCCAAGTGTATTAATTGCATGTGAGAAAAATTGTCTTCAAATTTTTAAATTGTGATTGTGAATTACTCACGGGGGCTTTCTGTACATTATTTTTGCCACAGTGCTAAAATTTCATTTGTATCTTGTTGATCGTGTGTATAGGCTGAGGTGGATCTATTTGCTTCACAACCAGCCATTTCTGCAGTTACACCAACAGTTGACTTGTTTTCCATTCCTGAACCGGTAGTGCAACCAGACAGCAAGCCAGAGAAATCTGATCCTGTGAATAACAGCTCGTTTGATCCCTTTGCTGCTGTTCCTCTTAATAATTTTGATGGATCTGATATTTTTGGTGATTTTACTTCTCAATCTGATTCTGTGTCTTCCCAGCCCTCCGATAAAGTTGTCAGTGATGACAAACATGATAATATCACTGGTAAATCTTTAGCAGACTCTAAAGTTTTACCCAAAAAGGATACTTTCCAGGTGAAGTCTGGTGTCTGGGCTGATTCACTAAGTCGGGGACTGATTGATCTCAATATAACTGCCCGTAAGTTAATTATCATGACTACTAGCTTTATATTATCTATTGTTTTATGGTCCTTTTTCCTCCAAGTGTAACAATTAATGCATTGTGTTCTCGTATATGTCATCTTAAAGATGCAATAGTCCCTTGCTAAAAGATATAAGTACATTATTAGTTGGATTGGATGATCTTAGTAACATAGTGTGTTCATCCACTTCCCATTTGCTTTATTTTGCTTGTGCAATATGATTGAGTGCTTTCATGTAGTAAATGTACTCCAAAAAGTGCAAATTGTTCTGTTTCTTTGGTTATTTACAGTAGCTTCTGGTATTGTTTTGCAGCTAAAAAAGTAAACCTTGCGGACGTTGGAATTGTGGGTGGCTTGAGCGATGGATCCGACGAAAAGGAGAAAGGCCCTCCACCTTCATTTTTTATGGGTAGAGCTATGGGTTCAGGTTCTGGTCTTGGACTTGGTAGGCCTGGATTCTCTCCTTCACAACCAGCACCCGGAGACGACATTTTCTCAAACCTTGGTACCCAACAATATCAATTTGGTGGGTTCCAAAAGTAAAAAATTCTGACTCATCCCATCACATTTTCACTCATTCTTTGTGTGTCGGCATTACAGAGCTTGTTAAGCTTTTTGGCATGATTTTGTTGGTATATATTTCTCAATATTTTGTGATTAAGTTATTTTAAATCTTAAGCTACTGTTGCGTATAAAATGCCATCCAGCGGATTAAAGTGCCCGAAATACATGGTGGCACTGCTTTGAGTTGTAAAATATCCGTGTCAACTATAAGTGGTTGGTGTTGTTGATGATGTGTTAGAGATTTACAAGAACTTTCTTCTTCCCTTGTGTGTTGAAACATTTACAAAAACTTAAAAGAATGGAATGGGGTGGCTGGGTGACGGAGAGGTTATATTTGTTTCTTAATATTTTGCATTGGGAAACAATCATATTCTTCAATTATATATATTCTTTAATCAACATTTTATTATGGACTCGTACTAAACCGATAATAATTGATTTCGTGCGTTGGTTTCCTTTTTTCACTAAATCAGATCCATTGGAAATTGACCTTCTCGTAAATTTTCGTCTTTATTTTATCATCGAAATTAATTTATTACTGCAGCATAAATCTAAGCATTTATTATAAAGTTGTATTTATTTGTAAGAAATTCAAATTTTTAAAAGTTAAAATAATTTAATTTGAATCGTAGTCTTAATGTTTAAAACGTCATTTTTTATAAGATGATTTAACCTTTTTTAAGTTTACGTGAGTATCAGTAGGAAATAAAAGAGGGAGACTGAAGACCATCGCCCACTAAAACGCATACTTTATTGGAAAATTACTTGTCACCGATTGTTGAGTTGCCAAATAATTGACGTTGAGCAGCTCATATTCAATTTTCATTTTTAGGATTAATAGTGGAACTAAACAAGAGTTGAAATAGTTGATTGATTTTGAACTTTTGTTGATTAACTTTTTTTTTCACTTTTCCACTAGATACAGGAAAAGGAACCTCAAGTATTAGAGTATCACATCCCTGCCCCCACAACTCAAGTCCAACTATGAGAGGCAGTAAGGCAGGAAGCATCGGAAAAGAAAAAAGATTTATTGCAAAAGTTTAGTTGAAAGGCACAGCAGGGGCATTTCCTTACTACATATCCAAGAATCTACCTCGAATCATGGCCTCGGCTTTCCTCACTTCCTTCACTGGTCCGATGATAAAGACCTACATAAAGGAAAAGATGATAGTCGATAGAGTTTAATAACAGATTAAAGGGTAAGAGGGATAGAATAAATAACCAACAATATCATAGGTTGCAGAGGGTCCTAACCTTTCATTAATTTCCCTTTTATATAAAAATAATTTAATCATGAAATAGAATTTTGAAAAAATTAACGGTGCAGTTTCATGTCTTTTTCACCTCAGATGGTGTTATTCCTTGACAGCAATAAAAAATAAACAATCTATGACTTACACGAAAAGTACCAGAGAAAGAAAAAGGATAGTAATTGAACCGGCAAATAAAAGCATCTAAAAAGCTGGTGCTTATGAATTACATGGAACATGATGCTGATATACCAACCTTGTCAGGTGGGCCCTTGGGACCTCCGGTGTGAATTTCCGCACTGAGCCAATGAACACATTTGAAAAATTAATACAAAATATCGAACAATTGATCAAATTATTCACTCAGTAATCTAAGTACATCACGAACTTAAAGAGAAGTCCCTAAAAAGTATTTTATTTCTTTCACGTCCGTCCTTCATAGGTCCTGTATTTAGTTATTAAAATGCAATTTATCTCCTGGGAATTAAATTACATTTTCAAAATAACATACAGAGACTTGTCCAAAAGACAAATGTGAAAGACGAGAACTGTTTTTCAAGACCGAGTTGGCCATTATACCATTCACTAATAAACCAAAAAAGGCATGTATTTACTAAACCAAGAGAATAGTCCGGAGAGGCAAATTATTACTTGCAAGCAGCCTTAATTGACAAAATTGTCGCCCCTCTTTTCCCAATAACACGTCCCATCTTTCCTGGGGGAACATCAAGAACTGAAAGAATTTCTTCATCGGGACCATTATCATCAGCATTCAGGCTATCTACAAGGTAGAAGCACATTCTTTAAACAATCAAATTCGCTTTCCTGGCCCAAAACATAACATAAAACCTAAAAATTTATACTTGTCAATTGTAAAATGGCAACTGCCAATAAAATGAATAAGGAAATATGTTTTCCATGAGATTCTCGTCCAGATTTTATATCAACCTGGAATCGAAGGTAGAGATGGCCAATCAGCAAAATCGTTACTGTTCAAACAGAAACATCGGCAATACAAGGCACCACGAACTGCAAGATACCATAAGGACCGCTCATTTAACTTCTCCATCATTCGGTGATAAATGTAGAGAAGAAAACGAACATCATCAGCAGCAGCACGGACCATTAGTTCAGATAATGGTCTGTGTGTCCAAAACTCAGGGTCCTGACAAAACATTTACAAATAACATCACTATACTCTTCTCACTGACCTTGACCTGAACACAAATCAATATATACAGGTGGATATGTAAAGTCATAAATTATGACATACAAAAATGAAAATGATATGACAAAAAATAATGGTGTTTTATTTTTCGCTCATATAGAAACTATTTCAATCATCAATCAGATGCTTTGTACTGTTTGGTATGAATCAAACCTTAAACACAATATCACTAGATGAAATGAAAGCATTCAGGACAAACGACTTTTACTTTTAGTAGACAGCAATGTAGATTATTCTTTCAATCAAGACTATTCTAAAACCAACCTGTCGAAGGAGGTCACGAACTTCTTCCTTCTCAACATATGATATGCCTACATGTAAACCCTCAAAGTGAATCAAATGACTCAGGAACTTATTCAAAATTCTTAATCATTATGTCTAATTGAGGTCGTTATAAAAATAACAACTATCAACAATTTCAATGGATACAACGTCAAATAGTACCACACTACCACAATAACGTGGATCTGCAAGGAGGCCAACAAATGAAATGTAGTCATCTCGCAATCTCGTTCGTCCTTCTTGATCCTCTATTAGTGAATAAGCAATCTGAACCAAATAAGAAACATAATTAACCAATCAACAAAGAGACATAGATGAAGACATGAACATATAATAAACAAGTGTAAGAATTTTATGGAATTGTTAGTTAACACTAATAGAAGTGTGAAGATTGCTAAAGAAACTTATTTGTATTACAGTTTCCACCTCTTTCCAACCTTTGACCTTTCCTAATTTTAAATGATCACTTATATGAGAGACAAGCAAAGAAGTCCAACTTCAAGAATGAAACATTTGAAGAGGGAAAAATACACATCACCTGTTAAAGTTTAGGCTGTATGCATAAAAGTCCTCAATGTTTAAAAAAATCATATATCAGTCTCTAATATAAATGGTGCGAAAGAACACCTCTACTAGAGAAATTGTTAATTCCCAAAGAAAAAATGACACACATGATATAAACATGACTAATTTAATGGTAAAAAATGTCTAAACATCTACGATTGGCATTCAGGTCAAATAGCAGAAATCCCTAACCAAGAATTGAAACAATCTCTGACCTTTCTCTTTCACCATGTTCCATTTCATGTATGCGTGTGTATTGGTGGAGTAGTTAGAACACACAGCTAGACCAAAAGCATTTCAAAACCTAAACATTCTATATAAAGCTAGCAACTTCTATATTATATTCTTGCTATCTTCAATGACTTAAATAATATGAACGAACAAACTTTTCCATTGCATTTGTCCAACCAAACTTTCTATAATATCTAACAAAAAGCAACAAAATAAAAAATTATCCAAACAATATCACTAATGCAGATTATATTGAAGATAGAACGAGAAAGCACAAATCTCGTACATTTTGGCAAGATAATAATCATATCACTGTTAAAAGCATCAAATATAAATCAGGCCTAAGTAACTGAATAAAATATTATAAAAGAAAAACATACGATGTTCATATAAGAAAATTGTAAGCTGACATACGATGTTGATTCTAATATCAACAACCATGGCTCGAGGGAAAATTGTATTGGGTTCATATAATAAGAAATATGAGATTTTTTGGAAGTGGATATAATCATATAATTCATTCTACCAACTTAACAAGGCAAATAAAATGGGAAAGAAGAACCGAAAAGATGTGGCCCACCCAGTAACAAGAAAGCTCACCTGAGTATCCACCACATTGTTCAACTTGATGCCAAACTGAAAGAAGAGTGCCTGGTAAACAACAAAAAGTTTATAAGTGCTTTATATGGCCAGACAAAAAATAGCTAAATGCTAAGACCAGATGTCAAGCCTCTGAAACATTTTTTTCCACTGATTATTCACATTGCGCAAATTTCAACATATACAAAAGAGAGGTAAAAGAAAGGGTAAGGAAGCAGACAATCAAATAAATCAGAGACCTCACTGTCTCGTTTGCAATCATGAATCACTTTTGTGATGTATTTAGATTCAAGTGCAAGCTTACACGCTTTGATAAGCTCTTCTCCCCCTTCAATCGCATCAACCAAGTACACAGCATCAGGAAATGCAAGCTGCAGAAACAAGAACCTCAGAACAAATTCTACGCCAACAACGTAAAATACAAGTAAATCTCCACACCCTCATCTCACAAAATGACATTAAAAAAAATATTAAGCCCCTAAAAGAACATAATCACCAGCGAAAAATCACAACACAACTAAAATCACAAAAACAACAGAGTTAAAATAGGTTTACTCCTACTACTTGCACTCCTATTTATTTATTTAATTATTTATTTACTTAGATACTTGTTATACCAAAGAGTTTCTCAAATTAGCATATAACATTCCAACTTCAGCATATAATACATAATCACCTAAATTATCATTAACATATACAACGTACACCACAAAAGTTCCTCACATTGACGTATATAACATTCCAACTTTAGAATAGCATATAGTTATATAAATTCATCATTGCAGTTACCAAAACCGAAATCTAAAACGACGAACGAGAGAATCGACCTGCATTATACAGAGAGTGCCTTTGCGGCACAAGTCAACACCCTCGCAGTCAAAGCCAATGATGAGCTCCGACTGAGGCGAGGGTTCCAGGAAGTCGGCGGGAAGTTGCGACGCCTCCGTCACGACGTGAATCGGAACTCGCGGTTCATCTTCGCTCACGCGCTTCTCACCTAATCAATCGCAAATCGAATTCGTTACAAATTCCTTTCCACCGTTACCGATAACACACGCATACAGCAAACAAGAACGGAAACTCAAACGACACAGATATTATGGCGTAAAACAAACGATCCAAGTGTTAAACAGTTGGAAATTAAAATTTAGAGAGTTATCGAACAAAATTTCTTGATATGTTCTTCGTTCGAGAGAGAAAGAGTGAGATGAAGAAACGAAGCCCTAAATCGATGGAAATGAAGAGTGACCTTGGAGAGAGGAAGAAGGAGGTTGAAGCGGAAGAGGAAGGTGCGTGAGAAAAGAGGGAGAAGGAGGTGAAGAAGAAGCCATGTGATTGGGAGTGAATGTTCAACCACATCACACACTTCGCTCTTCTAAGCTTGCTCTGCACTCTTCTCTGCTCGCTCTCTTTTTTCTACCCAAGAAATGAACACTGTTTTTCTACCCAATATTCAACACTTTCTTTATTGTTAGGATTACAAAAAAATAAATAAATAAATAAAAAGTTCATATTGTAAAATAAAATATTTAAAAATAATCGAACCGTCTTTATATCAAAAGTAAAATTTGACTAAATATTAAAAAAAAAATACTTGTATGGACTTAAACTATCTCGATTATTAAATCCAAAATGTGATTTTGTAAAATAATTCTAAAATAACTTAATATTGTAAAAAAAAATTGAAATATATAAAATAATTAAAATAGAAAAAATATTAATAAGTTATAAGTTATATTAATACAAATTGATTATATATAAATATTAATAAATTATTCATAACATAATTAACTGTAAACTTTCTTTGCAGAAATAACTGATTAACTGTAAACTTTCTTTGCAAAAATAAATGATTAACTGTAAATTTTCTTTGCAAAAAAATATCTGTTATATGAGTTTAACTTTTAAAATGGTCTTCACCTTTGGTATTTTTTTAATATTTTAATTTCCTCGTTTTTTTACAATTTTCTTTGCTTTTCATTGCATTTCTCCATTCGTGCATTTTCGAATCCTTCACAAACAAGGCATTTATGATTAGAGATAAAAAATAAAAATAAAAAAAGGCAAAAGAAAAGAAAAAACAGGTGTGTAAAAGTGGGTAAAATAGAAGAACAATTTTAAGATTTGTCTTGTTATTTGAGTTTGTGTTATTTAAGAGTTTGTTATGGATTGGGGTTGAAAAAAAAAAGGAAAGAAGATAAAAAAAAATAAAGCGAAAAATAAGATTAAAAAATAATATTTAAATTTAACTCAATTCTATAAAATCAGATAAAATGAGTTTGCTTTCACTTACTTTGTCTAATCTGTCAAATTATAAGTTAAAGATGAAATGAATTAAACTACCTCGTCAATATAATTTTTTTAAATTACAAGTTAAAATAAAAAATAATAATTTAAAATATTACCTTTTTATTGCATTGTATGAATAATGAAAATATTGAATATTATTGTTTCTAGTCGAGATTAATGAATGATATATTTTTTACTTACTATCATATTTAACTAGGTAATTAAGTATTTAATATTATGACCAAGTAATTAACACTCTTCATAAATCAAACAATTACATCATGATCATTATAGTTATTTTTTTTAGGATATATAAAATAGGTACTCTTTAGGAATTACTTATTCAATTATATACACTCACTTACATTTTCGAATATATAATATTCTTATTTAATCAATCAATCTAGAGAACTCGATCTAAGGAAAAAAAACATTTTATTTCCATCTTGAAACTCTTATTTCCATTCTCGATAAGAATAACTATTTTAACAGGTACAAATTAAATTTCAATTATTAGTTAATAAAATAATTTAATATTTAAATATAATAATCATTTTATTTGATTTTATTAAAAATATTAATTAATTAATTTACATAATTAAACATATTTTTAAAAATTATATATAAAAAAACAAATTTAAATACAAATTTTAAAAAATTATGTCAAAATATTCAACCTGATTCGTTATGGTCAATCATTGCATTTGAGGTATTGTTCGTTTTTTAGATCAGTGCTCCGTCACAATTTTGTCCATAAGGCGCCTATTAAATTGTGACACTTGAGTTGTTACGTTCTTAAGTAAAGAGAGTTGTGTTACTTAGTTTTAAATATAAATCTACCTATCAAATCTTAGTATTAATAATAAATGACAAAAATGAAGCTTGAACCTCCCTTTGTAACAAACCAATAGATTTCATAAAAAAAAAAAATTATTTCAACATTACTTTTCTTTTTCTTATTACGAATTGAATAAAAGAAATTTTGAAATATAAATAATTAATAAATAACTTCTATGAAATTTTGAAAGAGCAGAAAATCTTTTTCATACTATGAACATAGTATAATGGTGGTCATCAACTAGTTGTTCAAGACATTTATCTTTCAATGAGGTAGCAAGAAAGCAATGAATTTCTAAATTTTCATATGGTTCGTTGGGAAGTCCTTACAAAGCTTGTTGAATAATTTATATGGATTCCACCATTTCACAAATCCAAACTAAATAACGAGTGTTTGATCCAATAAATATGTCTTCATGAGTCACTTATCCATGTTTGCAAGTATTGATTTTAACCATTATCTTCTAAATTTCGGGATGGATTGAAGCTCAACAAATCCATACTTTTTTTATTTGTTATACTCTACACTCAATTTACCTACCTACCTGTGTATCCAACATAATGAAAATGTAATTATTATAATATGAAAAACCCAGACAATATAGTATGACTTAAAAGACCCATAATTAAAATGTTTCAACGTGAAAGATGTTCCCAATAGACTTCAATGTGTTTGATAAGAAAACATATCAAGTTTCAAGGTTTTTTATTTTACATTAAATTAAATTATGAAAATATTTCATCCATTTCATCTAAATACCGAAAAAGATGATCCATTCGAAATGTAACTATCAGAAAAGAAATCACAAATAAAAAGAAAAAAAAATCACACTCAATCGAAAATATACAAGAAATAAAGAACACTATACTCTAATATATACAATTTTTTGACAGAAATTTGTAGAGTAAAACATAAAATTTAACATTTATATTAAACCCTTATATAATCCGACTTAGATGTTGAATTTTATGTGAAATCCCAAAAGCAAATAAATATTTAAAAAAATGTAATGACATATTTTTTTTATATGATATTTATTTAAATGGAGTGTAAATATGGTACGCAATATTCGGAATTTGCAGTGGTGAATATCCACACAGTAGATGTGGTGATGCAATGACAGTTACAACGAGATCACATCGAATCTTGCTTTATTTAGTGCTCTTTCCACACCTTCCATCGATGAACCTTCCAGAGAATGAAAAACCACGTCACGCAACAAACATTGCTTCAAAACGCCATTGGATAACCAAATATTAACATTTTATATTATTATTATTATTATTATTATTATTACTATTATTATTATTATTATTATTATTATTATTATTATTATTATTATTATTATTATTACTATTTAATTTAAATGACAACTTATCCATATCAAAACATTTTTCTACAAGTGGTCTTTTGATTAACAATTGAGACTGATTATGATTGATGATGACTCCATTTTGAGAGTGAGAGAAACCATAATCCCAATTTTTGTGTTATATAAAAATTAAATCATTTTAATAACTAATTACAATCATAAATACTTTTAAAATATATTATTTTTTAAAAAATATTTTGAAAAAGGATATAAAAAAATATAAATAATTTTTTTTTAACTATTTTTTCATCCATAAAACTCAAACTTATAATTAAGAGTATTCAAAGTCAAATCAATAAAAAATAGATCTAAAAATTAATAATAAATTAAAAAAAATACGATATTTTTCTTGTAAAATTTATATAAAATTTCGTTTAGTGTAAAAAAATTATGAATTTTGTCAAGTCCGACGAAATATTTTTAAAAAGTCTCACAAAAAAAATAAATTCTGATAGTGAATTTTTCTAATTTCTTTAATTTATCACTATATTTGTTACATAAATATGGTGTCACTCTCCTTCTGCAACTTGTTCAATTGTTGCTGCAATTTCTTGGTTTTCGGAATTTCTAATTTCTTTAATTTATCTTTTCAATAATTTATCTTTACTTTGAATTAAAAATAAAAAATATTTTTGAACAATTTAGTTACTGTATTTTGTTATCATAGTAACTGTTGAATTGAAACTAAGAAAATCTGAAACAAAATTTTGGAAATTTTTTACTATTTCTTTTAAGTTCCTAAAATTAACTTTTTTTTTTCCTTTTGTTATTTAAAGATGTGTTATTATTACCTATTAGGTTTCCAAGCTAGAGATCAGGATAAAAAAAGTTTTATGGACTTTAAGAAAACTAAAAAAATTTAAAGACTTATTTAAGTTTTTATTATTTAGATATCAAAAAGAGATATAATCTCAGATAATATTTTTTTTTTGTAATTCAGCTATTATATACTGTCACAAATTATTTAAAAAAAAAACACTTTATTTTCTATAAGAAATATCTGAAATTTAAAGATTTTTTGTTTGTCTAGGGTCTTGAAGTTAACATTTCCTAATTAGGAGGTGCATTTTGACCTAATTTAATTTGGTACCACTGCCAAGCCTAATTATCTTTTGTTCATAACCACAAATGTTAATCCCTGATTAGCATGTTCAATGGACACAATAAAAAGAAATATTAAGCAAAACAATTTTAGTGAAATTATTTAAGAAGAATATATATATATATATATATATATATATATATATATGTGTGTGTGTATATATATATATATATAGAGAGAGAGAGAGAGTAGAAATTTTTGACACAAAAATGCTTATGTGTTTATAACTCTTATATAGTTTTAATATGGAATAGAATAAAAGGTGTTTGGATAAGCTTTTTTTAAATGATATATAAGAAAAATAGGAAAAAGTAGCATTGTTTTTTTTTATAATCTAAATTTTTTTATACGTCTTTGTTAAGCAAAAAAATGGACTAAATTTATGAATTTTGTGTCCTGCACAAGCATTTATAAAAGAATTACCTGAACAAAATCTAGTTACATTATTGGTTATTTTAAAAAAACTTGGCTTAATAGTACAGAAATTTATATGCTTAGTCCATTCAAAAATTTCTATGATATACTTTTCTAAATCATTATTTTAAAAATTCTCAGAATTTTATGAATTTAATATTAATAGTTTTAACACATTCAAATATATTAAATTTTAATTAATTTTATTTGAAATTATTTTATTTTTCAAATTTTTATGTTTAATAAAATAAAAAGAGTAGTCAGAAAATAACTTTATTCTATATTAATAATAAAAAACTTTGATCGCATTTTTTAAAATTTAAACACAATCGACTTTTAGTATGAAATATGTCTCAATATTATATATTGTAACATTCAAACTTCGACTAAGTTAATAAAGTCTAAATAAATTAATAATATTTTAAATTTAGAAAAAAATGGATACTCTAATCAAAATCAAATTGAACTGATAATACAAAATCAAAATATATAAATTAGAAAATAAAAAGAACTTCAAATTCTGTAGAATTTTAAATTTCCAAATTATAAGTAATTTAATTTATATGACTCAATTTCCTTATTCAATTTCATCTCTTCTTCTTCCATCTCACTTTCTATAACTTTTTTCAAATAATCGTGCATAACTTTCTTGCTTTAAGTAACCTGATTCTCTTTGTTCTAAGATAAACAAAAGTTACAAATTCATTTTATTTTAAGATTATGGATTGGAAATAATGTGATATTTTTTAAATAATTTTTTCATAAATTATTGTTAGTATTTAATTTTTTTCCTCTCTCAAATGACTTAACAAACTCCTGAAATTAAATACATTGTAATAACGTAAAAGCATTTTTATGGAAAAAATAAATAAAAATACATTATGACAATTTCCTAAAAAAAAGGGTAAAATATTCCATCCTCAATATGAGAAAAGAAAGCATATCCCTCACTTTCCACTAACAGGTGGTCCAGATTCCTGATATTCTTATGTCGGTCCCAATAATTTTTGCACTTGAAAATAATTAGATATAAAATATTTTATTAAATAAATTATCTTTATAAGGTGTAACTTTGAAATATTTAGTCAGTCTACTACACTGATGACTTAAACAAATTATTATTTATCTATTTTTAAATAAAAATTATTTTTTAAAGTGAATTTATAACATCATCTAGATAATGTACTATTTACTACGAATAATATATCGCTACGTGAAACCAACCATTATATATAAGTAATGTAAAAAAAACATATAGTTTGTGAAATTGACTCTTACATATGAGTAAGAATAAGTATAATTTAGGCATGTAAGATCAAAAATATTATTGAACATGTATTGGAAAACTAACATGATATCTAATTAAGAATATCTCTAATCCCTAATTATCATATTGTTGTATTGTTAGAGTGATACAAGATTAATTATCATATTTGTACTGATTGAGGTCCATCTACACGGAGACACAATTCAAATTCTATAAATAAGTTAGCATGGGTTAGGTAAACATTACATTCACTTACAAATGTCCTGCCACCCTCTCAGACCTAAAATGAATAAACACAACCCTCATAACTAAATAACCTTGACACCAGTGTAGCAATAAGTTAAGGAAGAAACCTACTTGACTCGTTTAAGAAAATTTTTAACATCCACTGTGAGGTCGAGATAGACAATGAGGAAACTTATGGTATTATAAAAGAATATGAAGAACGACCACCATAAACCAACAGATGCAAGGTTGATCGAGATAGGACATGTGACATTACTCTTAACCCTTAAAAAAGAGATGGCCTGAATGAGACGGAAGAATGAAGAGGAGATCAACATTTAAGACGAGACAACAAGGAGATGAGAAGAAGGTTAGACGAGGAGACACATGTATCATCAAAGTTCAAGAAAAAAAAAACTATACATACTGATCAAGTCCACCCAGTTGGGGGAAAGATAAATGACAAGGATCTTTCAGGTGGGTAGTCTTCACGTCAATTTATCCAATACCTAAAAAATCTTATTATTTTTTGAGGTCATCATAAACCTCGACCAACTATGATAATGGATGAGATTCATAGTCCAATAAAACAAAAATATCAGCTTATCCCCATCAAATAAAAACTCATGACACAAGGCTCCACTATGACTTAAAAAAAAATCTCCCTTTAAATTATTGTCAAAAGAAGTATATGGAGTTAACAAACATGTACCCGACTATCTACAAGAGACAACTAACTGACTAGGTCGGGAGGTCAAGCATTATAAAAATGAAAAAAAGACTTGAGGAGAAAGGTGTAGGTTTAACATCTTGCATATAAAGCGGAATGCTTGCAACGAGACTCAAGAGTTTGGATGTAATTGAGTAGGGGCGAAAGACGCTCATGGTAAACTAGTCGAAAGGAAAAGTGGGCATGAACATCCATAAACAAATATGTATACATATAGAAGAATTCATACAAAAACCCCTTTCAGTCATGACATATGCTATCAATGACACTACACCGCTCCACAAAAACTATACTCACTTCGACATCCTTTTTCAACATAGGCACATTGGTGACAAAGGACCCATCATTGATGACCACCAATACTTTTAAAAGTACTCGATCACACAAAAATATACACATTCATATCCAAATTGGATTAGAATGTCACTCTCAATCTACTTCGCAACAAGATCTCATGCTTGACCCAGAGAATCATCCCAATCTAAACCAGTCATTGACATAAAACTCAAACCCTTGACAACTCACCAACACCAACAAAACAATAAGTAAAAAATAAATAAAAACATTAAAATCATTCTTATTATACCATTAAGAGAATGTTTATAAGCATTTGTTATTAGGAAAATAACAATTTACTTATTAATTTTCACAAGATTAATGGAAATAAAAAACTGCTGTTTCAAGTTCACCAAAATATGTTACTATTCTAAACTAAAAAGGGAAATAAATCTTTATTTGGTTTATTTCGGTGTTTGGTTGGTTATCTTGCAATCAAAGGAGAGGAATGTACGGGAAACGACAGCTGGGTGGTAGGTAACCCTTCACAACAACTTGTGTTCAATTTACAATTATCCATAGTTTTTCTTATTTTTAATATTGCAATTTTTCAAATATAAACTTAATATTAAAACTAAGAATCTTATTTGATGTCTTATTTGTACAATATATTTTCTGATTAAAATAACTAAACTGATTTAAACTATAGTTTTAAAAATAATTATTATAAAAATAAAAGATTTATTATATATTGTTTGTTTGTTATTGATTATTAGTGTAATTGTTTTTAGTTTCGTACTATTAATATATTTTAGAATTAATTTGAATATATATTCTAAGTATTTTTTAACGATTTAAAATTATTTTTTTAAATTTAAAATAAAGGTAGACCGTATTTTTAAAATCCCATTTTAAGAAAAAGTTCACTTCCTTTATTAGTGAGTGTTATTATTCTTTCTACTCCATATCAATATTTTAATTTTTGCATATTATAACCTTCGATTTCTCATTTTTTCAACAAATATTTTCAGTTGTTTATATTTAAAAGAAAGTTTATTTGATATTTTTATGATAAAAAATAATCCCTTTACAATTATTTTTGAAATAAAATATTGTATTATAATAAAATAATTATTATTTTAAGTGAAAAGTTAACGAAACTAGTTACTTTTTCATACATAAAACTTCTTCTCACAATAATTTTACAAGTAATACTTTTAACATTTAGTTCTTACAACATCTGAGATAACATTATAAGAGAGTGATGTTTTCCTCCTTTCTTACACAATAATTTTACAAGTATTTTTTCATGTTCTAAATATATTTTTCCAACTTTTATTTAAATAGTGTGCATGGTAAAACCCTGTAATCTTAAGTAACTAAAATATTTTAAGTGTAACAATAAACGTGTAATTAATGAATAACATATATTTAAATTTATATTATTTATAATTTTTAATGAACTTTTATTTCAAGTTCGTGAGTAGACTGAGGAGATGATTTAAAGTAATGAAAAAGGAAATAATTTTTTGTAAAGAAGGACATTGTTAATAATAAATTAAGAGAAAATAATAAAAAATATTTGTAATATTATATTTAAATTATTATAAAAATAATTAAATAATGTTAAAAAACAATTAAATATTTTTAACTTATTTTTTTTTTCTTGGCAATCACTAAATATTTTATACTTTGCGTAGAATCCATCCTCAATTTTGGTGTCATTTTCACATTTCATCACAGGAAAATAAATAAGGTATAAATGACCAAGTGGTCTTAATTCACTATTAATATTTAATTATTTGGTCATTTATCTATATATATGTATTAGATTAAGAGGTTGAAAAGTTAAAGAAAGGATTTCCTATAATCTGGAAGTAAAAAATTCAAAATAAAAAAAAAATTCAATTAAAAACTAAACAAATACAAAAATTCAATTAAAAAAAAAACACAATTTTAACTCATGAGATAATTCAACTAAGTGAAGGTAAATTTGATCTTAAAAAAAAACTGGTGTTTTATTTTAGTTTATTTTAAAAGCAAAAAGAGCGAATTAATTAATATAGTAAATGACAGTAACTAGATAAGGGGAAAGAAGAAAGAAGAGAACAATCTAGGCAAGAAAATCTAAACAAGTGTAGAGATATGCTATAGTGGGGCCCACAAGAACGCACTTTTTTCCTCTTCTATTTCTCTCTTTCGATTACCTCGGAGCCATGTCTGAGGAGAATCCCTAACTCATCTCTTCGGTTTTTCTTCCGTACTTTTGCTTTCTGATCACACTTCGTTACCCCATCAATCTTTCCCCATCTGGGTTCTTCTTAGATTTCGATTCAGATTTTTCCTTCTCCTTTTCTCGTTGCGTGTGCCAATTGGGATAAGAAAAAGACGAGATTTTGGGATAGGATGAAGAGAGGGAACGAGGATGAGAAGGTGGCGGGGCCAATGTTCCCGAGGCTGCATGTAAATGATGCAGAGAAAGGAGGGCCAAGAGCACCTCCGAGGAACAAGATGGCCCTCTATGAACAGCTCAGTGTTCCATCTCAGAGGTTCAATCCACGCCTTCTGCCACTCAAACCAAATTCATCTTCTAACTTAGTTGCTCCACCAGTTTCCTCAACCCAGGTGAGGATTGGCTTTTGGGTATCTGTTCTTCATTCAATTTTGTTTTTTTTTTTTTTAAGTTGGAAAATGTTTTTGCTGTTGTGGGTTAGTTGCTTAACTTGCTCTTAGCTTGAGATAATTGGGAAAATCGCAAGTCTAACTTCAATTAGAGAGAAAGCCTTAAAATAGTATGTAATTAGGGGTAGCCTTCGTCTCATAGCATAACTCAGTTTTGCAGGATTGGGTTAGGTCAAATCTCAAATTCTAAGATATTATGAGAGTCTATTTTAATAATTATTGTTGGGTTTTATCAGATTGAGTTAGGCTTAAACTTTTTATTATGACATGTCTAGGAGTTTCTTTGTTTTAGGATAAGATTTGAAACGAATTGTGTTGGTTTGGTTGATATGCCTTGGAGTTTGTTGTTTTCGTATGAGATTTGAAACAAATAAGCCAATGATTTAAGCTGTTTGGTGAAGGTTTGCAAATGACTGTGTATGTTTCTAATACGAATCAATATATATATTCAGGGGAATGGGCATGAGAGAAGTTATGCCTACCCAGTTCGTTTGCCTTCGCAAATACCTGCTCATCGAGCAGAAAGTTATATTTCTCGCCAATCTGATGGATCGAGATCAAACACTTCATCGGTGCAACTAGAACGGAGAAAGAGAGCAGATGAAGATGATGTTCATGCATACATTTGCTCGAGGATTGGTCACTCTAATGATAAAACGATGAAGAGTTTCAATGGGGAAAAAATCACTCCTTTGGGTGCTAGGAATTTTTGCTCAGTTTCAGTGCAAGATGATGGTGAAAGAGGTCCAACACTATTTGGTTCCCTTCCTGTTGACATGAGAAAACATGTGAGGAGTGGGAATGAGGCGCATCCACATGTAAGCTCAAGTAGACAGCAACAGAAAATGTCTGTCAAAAACAAATCAAGTGGAGAAGTTATTGACAGTCTAGTGATGCAAGCCAAGGTGATTCCAAATCAAGAGGATCAAGATTGTTCTGTGCCAAGTTTAAGCAGGTCACATCAGGATGGTGCTTGTCTACAACAGGAGTGTGTGGCTGGGCCCCAATCCAATGACGTTGAACATAGAAATGGTCTCCTTAGCTCTACAAGGGATATGGATAATGGAAATGCTCTTGTACCAAAAAGCTGTTTTTATTCAGCAGCAAACCAAACCTGTCCAGTTGAGGCTACCGGTGATGTTGAATATCATGATATTGGTACTGAAGGTCCAATGCAGAAGGGAATTTTTGATGAAATTGGTGATGTCTCCAAGATCTCCACGGTAACAAATTTATCAAGTCAGGTAGTTTCTCCTGATGATGTTGTTGGGATATTAGGTCAAAAACGTTTCTGGAAAGCAAGGCGAAAAATTGCCAAGTAAGTGATGTTGATGATTAGCAGCAGGTTTTTTCTGTGGTGTGGTGATTCCAAACTTTAATTATTTCCTTGTGAAATTCCTTTCTGATTTATGATAAGTGGCTTTTTGACATGTTTCATCTGGGCTGTATTTGTGATTTTTGAAGTTTTGTGTATATTATAAAGTTACCATATTGTCATGAAAAAAAGTCAACTTGTTTCTATGTGCAGGAGAATAGAATAAAACCCTGAGTTTGATTTGTCTTCTGATTTGGTTATTCATATTTTGATCCCTTTCATATTGTTTCATGCATATTTAATTTGGATACATAAGGCTTGGTTTCTAAAATGTGTTGAACCTTTTCCCTATTGCCACTCGGTGAAGGTATTTTTCCTTTCTCTAATATCTAAAAGCGTAGAACTGCACTGGTTTGGTTTATGATTTGTATTCTATTCTAGGTAAATAACCTGTATATTTATATTTCCTTCAAGGAGTTGCTAATGTGGCTTTTGAGAAAGAAAATCTGATCATCTTGGGGTCCCTTCTAAATTGGTTTTTTGCATGTTCAAAGTCCTTAATAATTTTTTAATGGTGGATCCTGGATCGTCTTACAACAGGGTGGTGAGCAGTCTTAAAATATTGTACTGTGTTGAAGGGTTACCCTTGTGACCGGCTGACAGCGGATCACTTCACTCTTTGGATATATTCCTTTCTTGGTTTCCTCTTACTTGGTTCTCCATGTGACCACTTGGGTGAGTTTGCTTACAATACTGCTTACCCTTGCTGCACTGAAGGACCTGGGCTAAGAAGGGGACTGAGAAATGCAGGATGATGCCACAGAGTACAGGGACAATTGGAGAGTATATGATGATGGGATGAGTTGTTAATAGATGTTATACTTATAACAAGGGGAACATTTTTCTTTTTGTCTTCTCCTATTTCTCAGTGTCTTAATTTTCCGTGTTCAAGGAGGGAGATTTAGCTTTGGTAACCATATAATAGTTTCTATGCATAGGATATCTTTTATATGATTTGATAAATGTATGCCTAGAAAAGAAGGTGATTATGTAACATTGCACGCTTTAAGCTTCCTGGTTGAGTGTAGTCTTTATTGTGAACCAGAAACAACTAGAGTACATAACTATTTCATATGAATTATATAATATGTTTTTCTGCAATGAGCTATATTCTTATTTTCCCTGTATGATATTTTACTTGGCTCCTTGAAAGTAAGAAAGTGTGTAAATACTTTTACTTTAGAGGAGCTTTTACCTTTTGGATGAGTATTGTGTAATTTTTTTGATTGAACTCCCATTCCTCTCTACAGTCAACAGAGAGTGTTTGCTGTCCAAGTGTTTGAATTGCACAGACTGATTAAGGTAAAGTTGATCTCTTCTGCTAGCCCAAAATGTCAAGTGTTAACTTTAATTGCAAGTACTTGCACACAGACATGGAGATTCACCCTTCAAGTCTGTTCATACACAATCACACATTAATTCTTTTTATTTAAACAGGTCCAACAGCTGATTGCTTCATCCCCAAATGTTTTGATTGAAGATGGTGCTTTCTTGGGAAAATTTCCTCTGGAGGGGTCTACTCCTAAAACCATTTCATTGCAAGTTGTCGTTGAACCCCAACAACAAAATCCTAAGCGGAAAAACAACTCAGAAAAGCCGAACCATAAAACAGAATGTTCTGCTGAGAATGCAGTTGAGAAGAAAACCTCATTTTCGTCCCCAAAAAATGGTAGCCACCTCACAAATCACTCCCCCTTTTCAGGAATTCCACACCAGACAGATGTAGCTTCTGATAATGGAACAAGTCCCTGGAGTTTCAATCAGTCACCTCAACATCAGTGGTTAATTCCTATCATGTCTCCTTCCGAAGGGCTTATCTACAAGCCATATCCCAGGCCTGCATTTACCGGAATGATGCCTGCAGGATGCGGCGGGCCACTCGGACAAGCACCTCTTGGTGCTACTTTCATGAATCCTGCTTATCAATTCCCAGCTTCTCATCAAGTAGTTGGGGTTTCACCCTTTGTTTCTCCTGCCAACCACACCTACTTCTCCCCCTATGGCATGCCAGTAGTGAATCAAGCAGCATCAGGGTCAGCTGCTGAACATGTGAACCAGTTTGCTACGCAAGGTTCCCATGGTCAAAATGGTCATTCATCAGTGGAAGGAGCCAACTTTAACACTCACCATAACCAAAGCTCATCTAACTTGCCAGTTCAGAGGAGTGGAGCCATGTCACATGTCAAGAAACTTCAGGTGTCTAAGGAGAGACAATTACAAGGGAGCACAGCAAGCACTGCTAGTGAAACACCACAGCGAATCAAAGCACGGAACATTACTGAAGGAAGTGATGCACATTCTCTTTCTCTTCACTCTGTTGATGCCAGACAGCAAACACAAGTCATCAAAGTCGTTCCACATAACGGGAAATCTGCAACAGAATCAGCTGCTAGAATTTTCCAATCCATTCAAGAAGAGAGAAAACAGCATGATTTAGTCTAGTCATGTATATGGACATGGAACTACTGGGCCTGTGTTTGGTTGTGTTCTGCTTCAGAATGTGAAAATCAAAAGCTATATGTTGAAAGTGAAAATGAGACGTGTGTGTTGTCTAAATGTAGCAGAAAACAAGCTTTGAGACGAGTTTGTACAGTGCATCAAGTTCTGTACTTTGTTGTTGTTTGATTATAAGTATCTTGCTACTTTATTCTACTTTTTCCTGTTGTTTTTGTTCTTGTTACAGCATATTCGTTTGTAGATATTGTTGTAACTATATGGAATGTTAAAAATAATCAAATGTAATACTAGTGGATGTTGTCACCCTCTGCACTACATTTTCATTTTACTCATTGAATCTGAGTTTTGACCCTTATGGGTTCACATTAGATTGGAATGTGGAAACTAGTGTTTGCCACAGTCTTTTGGAGTTACAAAGTATTTACAACCAGCTATGTGTTACTGCAAAAATGGATAGAGAAATAGTGATGTATGTAAGTTTGAAAATATCAGGACTAGTTGAAGATAGAATGGTATTTTTTAATTGGTTAAATTGTAATATTGGTATTTTTTTAATTTTTGAACCCCGATTTTGGTCCTTATATATGTATATTTTTTTTTTGCAATTCTAGCTATCACATTATAGAAAATATATAATTTTGGTTGAATTCTTAATTTTGTTTATATTTTTTTATTTCGGTTCAATTAAATTGCTATCACTTTAGTTTTTAAAAGTAATATTTTTAAAAAATACAAATATGAGTAATTAAGATAGGTTGCTGAAGATCACTTCTATTGAAGATAAAAATATTTTCTAATATATAAATAAAATAAATTTTAATTAATTTGATTTAATAAAATTGAGTTAAATTTAAAATCTATTTTCTTAACGAGAGATAAATATTTAAAGATGAATTATTTTGGATAAAAACTAACGATAATACATTCTTACGTGTAAAATTAAAACGTTAATATCTCATCATTATTAAATTTATTTAAATGATAAATTTCTTATTATATATTTTTCATGAGTTATTAGCAAATTTCTAAACTAATATTATTACTTTTTAACTTTAAAAATTAGGTAAAAAAAAGTCACCAAAATATTCACTCAATTTCCTTCTTCTATTTCCTACTAAAATGTAAGTTGTAGAAGCTTGTTAAGGGCACTTTGGATTTCTACCAGGACCCCCATAGTAGAATTGAGGATCATCAATATAATCTGACATTAACCAAACATCATAGCAATTATATTCATCAGAATAATCAGTGACCCATTCTGGGATTTTCAAGAATTCAGAATTGTCATGAATTCTCATTCTTGTTATTGCAGATGAAAAATCCAAAACTGTGGCAAATTGGCCATTGCCCATTTGTGTTGCTGTGTGAGGAGTGTGTCCAATGCTTGAACTGTAAACTTCACCACCCCACTCCACAGACTGTGCATTGTAACATATTGTTTCAAACAACTCAGGTGGCCAATAACCTATGTTCGTCTTCTCACCATATTGCACCCACCAATTGTTGGTATATGGATCCTAATGCAAATCAAAAATGCCAAAAGAAAAAAAATAAGTTACAAAAGAGTTCATCTTTCATCTTTTAGCAATCATAAGGAATTCAAATGTGAAATTAAGAGTTCAAATTAGGTGAAGATGAGTCAAATAATACTTGTGTTCCATTTACTGCTAGAACTAATGTTCTTTTAATGCTTCGTAATAGGTTAAACTTGTTTTAATTACTGTGGACAAATCAGGTTTAAGATTTCTCACATCTTACGTGAAGGAAATGCATCTGATAAGCTTGCTAACTTCGGATTTATTCATAAAGAATAATTTCAATGGTATAATATATTTTTATTTAGTATTTTTTTTAGAGTTTTTTATTAATATATATAAAAGAAAGATGTGAGTGACCTTATATATGTAAATTGTTATTGTGTATGGAAGGCCACCAGGAATTGAGATTGGATATATTGCAGCACCCAAGGCAATTTCATTGTTGGTTTGGATAAACCCAGGACAAGTTAGATCAAAGCAACCCGTTTTCTTTGAACCATCAGCCTGCAAAAAGTGGTGTTTAAAAATTACTAGGCCCAAAATACTATAATAAAATGACAATTGCTTTCTGTACCCACATATTTGAACATGCACCTAGTATCTTATGTGAAATAATAAAAATATTCTTTATAGTTTTTAAATAATAGGGGTGTGGATCAAAATATATTCTTGATATTTCATAATACATTTCTGATTTGAATTTTAGAACACTTAATTTTGAAATCCATTTTTCGTAATACGTTTTTGGAATTTCTTTTTCAAAATCTCTTTTCTAGAATATGTTTCTGAATTTTGTTTTTCAGAATAATATTTTGGTTTTAGAATTCTATTCTAGAATTTAATTTTCGAAACACAAAAATCTATTTTGTATTTCTTTTTCTTAAATGCATTTTTTTAATTCTGGATTTTCAATTTCGGGATAAAGACAATTTTAAAAATTTGAAAGTTGATTAGGCGTAGGAAGCAATTGCTAAACAAATAAGTAAAAATAAATAAATAAATTTAAATATTAATTTAAATATATTCTGTCTCTTTAGTTGACTTTTTGTAATATTTTATTTGTTTTTTTTCATCTAAAATTGAAAATATTTTTTTAACTCTATGATTTTTTATCGGCAAACTCTATGATAATTCACTAAATATTTATAGGTTAACTAAAAGTCAAGTCATCATTCTAAATGATATCTCACTCAAAGTTTACTTCATGTCTACATGATACAATGTCAATAGATAACATCATTAAAAAAACTCAAGATTTATAAAATACTACTTTAAAACTGATGTTAAATATGAAAATTAATGATTTTAAACTTTAAAAAAAAATCAAGAAAAAAAACAATTATTTCAAAATTTACTAAATTAATTTGTTTTATAGGAACTAAAATTAAAGCTTACTCATTTTACAGAGATTAACAAATTTAAATATAATGCAACACACTTATTATCTAAATCAAGACTTAGTAATTCACAATTTTTTTAGGGTTGATGCAATTGCAAACTTACCGTCCAGTATACAAATAACCGAGTTTGTCTATCTCCATACACACTGGGATTCACCTGGTGCAAGTTTATTGTATAAAGAGAGAATGAAAACAAATTTTAAACACTTAAACATGTTAAACCATATATAATTTCAGGTGTTCAAGCATGAAAAACTACAAAGAATTTAGAAAATAAAAGAGTAAGTTACAATTACATGAAGTTTATTTAAGTTTATGTCCATCACAATTTTTTTTATCCTCACACTATCTTCATTTAATTGTTCAAAATTATATATATATATATTTAAATTAAATAAATCAATTTATGTATTACTACTTTTATAATTTTTTTAAAATATGTGGCATCGTGTATGACTTTTTTTTATCCAAGATAATTTTTTTGCAATGGACATATTTAAAAAATAATAATTTGTGTTTCAAAATGAAATTTTAAAATAAATAAATGGATTTTTAAAAACAAAATACCCTTTTTAATATACAATAATAAAGATGTAATGTAGTTGAAAGTGATTTTCCTAATAAAAAAACTTGAGTAGTCTTTAAATATACATTTGTGTAATTTATTCAAAACCTACTTATTTTTATAAATTTCTAATTATGTTTTTTTTTCTCATGAGATAAATATTTTTAGTCCATAAACTTAAAAGAAAACCTTAAATTTTGCATGTATCTAAATATTAGATTTGAGCAACTAAAATAATTTACAAAATACTCATTTTAATCTCTCGAATTTCATGCCAAGGACTAAAACTTTTTTTTTTCAATTTTGAAAGACTAAAAATAATTCTCTTAAAATTTGGAGAACAAAAACCAGAAAATATTCTAAATTTCAGAGATTAAAAACATATCTAAGTATTTATTTTTTTAAAAAAATCCTCCTTTTGTAAAGTTGTCAATCATATATTTTCAAAAAAAAATTGTTGTGAACTAAAAAAAGAAAAAGAAGAAACAAGAAGGCTGGTATACCACTACAAGAAAATGATGAAATAGAAACCATTTTTTAGAGACCAAAATAATTAGTTGCAATAGTAACTAAATTAGAGACCATTTTGGAAACTAAAACAAAAATTGGTTTCTAAATTAGTTTCTATTATTTTCTATTATTGTTAAATAGTTTCTAAATTGGTCTCTAATTAGCAACCAAGGTTTTAGAGACTAAATTTAGAAACTAAATAATTGGTAGATAAAACATTGGTTGCTAATTAGATACCAATTTAGAAACTATTTAACAATAATAGAAAATAATAGAAACTAATTTAGAAACCAATTTTTGATTTAGTTTCTAAAATTGTCTCTAATTTAGTTACTATTGCAACTAATTATTTTGGTTTTTAAAAATTAGTTTCTATTTCATCATTTTCTTGTAGTGTACAGTATGAACAGTATTTTACACTTAAAAAACAAATTTAAGTTGGAGGGCTTTGCTCATGCAAAAGTGGTAGAATAAGTTAGGTTTTTGAAGTAACAAAGATGCATAAAAAGAGAAAAGTAAGTAGAAAGTGTTCTTACTGCCCATCCAGATTGAACACACTCAAAGTCATTGTATGAGCCTGTTAGAAGAGCCACTTGAGTAGTGCTGTATTCATCATCCTTTTCAACATAAGGGTTGCACACTCTCAGGTCTGCTTTTCCTCCCAAGTAACGATACCCAACTGTGAACAATATTGCCTTCTGTTTCACATACATGTAATCCCAAATCAACACACCAAACACTTTCTTCTTTCAACTACAACAATATCATGCTTCAAAAACTATGAATTTACACATCTATAACAAGAGTATATCGAAGATGAGACGTCAACTAGAGATAAAAAATTTTATAGTATACAGGTGAATATAAACTTCACTTTCTAAATCAATTTGGTAAGACTGACTTTTACTCAAAGTATAGTTCTTAAGATGGTATCAAACTCATTTAAAACATATATTAAAGAGTTTGTTGATCTTATCATATTAATCATGTCGTAATAGAGTGCCAACTTTTGCACTCTAACACATTACTATTAATTGGTGTACGAAATTTTATCATGATTTCATTTTTGGAGAATGATTCATGAAACTTTAATGTATATATATTTAGAAAGAGAAAAAAATAGTAGGATTTATAGGATATATGATGTGTTAAGAGGAGAGAAATAAGGATTATGAAATAAAGCTATATAAATATCATAGTCCTACATTTCATTACAAGACCACTACTCTCTATAATAACAAAATGTGTGTTAAAGGGTATCTAGAAGTGTTTTTGGACTTGTGAAATGAATTTTGTTTAATAAGAATGAATAGAGGCATTTTATTACTTAACTATGTGAGTAAAGGAGACAGAAAAAAACAAACAAAAAATACTATTTTTCAACTGATATAAGACTTTTGTTGTATTCAGAAGTGCAATTAGTGTAACAAAACTTACAGAGTGGTTTTTAAGTTGAACAAAGGAATCAAGATTCTTATTCACTTGGCCATTTTGATGGTGATAGAAGCTTGGCTTCTTCCTTCCATAGTCTTCAACTGAATGAGCCTTGAGTAGCTCTCTTTTTCTTATTCTTCTAACAGGTATTGTTGCCTCTGGACATTTTCCACTTTTCTGCCACACTTGTGAAGTCACAGTGAGAGATAACTCTTCACCCCTTTGATTCATCATTTTGCCATTCCTTGAATGGTTTTTGTTTCTAGCAGTTCTTGTCCCTACTGGTATGTCTTCTTTTGCTGAATTATAAGTGGGAGCCATCTGGTGTATGCAAGTTAGCTACATCATATAGAACACAAAAATCATGGTGAGATAAACAAAGAATCAAATGTGACTCACTTGGATTTTGTGACCCTTCAATGCAGGATGATCAAAGGCTGGTTGCTTATTGATGTCAATGCAATCAATCACATCCCCATCTTCACTCTACAAACATGAAAAAAATGGTGTTATGATAAATCAAGACTTAATTATGTGTTTAGTCTTTAAAATTTGGAACTCATTTGGTGTTCATCTGCTAAATCTAAGAAAAGAATACATCATCAACCTTAGATTTATTACTTAGGGACTAAAAACTATTTTAATGAAATGTGTCAGTCAGTCAAATTCAGTACTTAAAAATCAAAAACTTTTCTCTAATCTATAAGATTAAAAACATAAACAAACTTTAACTTTGTATAAAAATAACCAATCACACACTGCAACAACTTAGAAAACAAATGTGTCAGTCAGTCAAATTCAGTACTTAAAGATCAGAAACTTTTCTCTAATCTATAAGATTAAAAACATAAACAAACTTTAACTTTGTATAAAAATAACCAATCACACACTGCCACAACTTAGAAAACATGATCTCACTAAAAACTGTATAAGATTCTCTGTTATATATCTGATTTCTGATTGTTTTTCATTGATCAAATGCTGGTAAATTACAGGACTATCAGGTGTTTAACAACATTAAAAAGAAGTACCCAATGCATTGTAAGTGATCCCACATCGATTAGAAATAATAGTATTTTTATAGTATTTAAAAACTTTACCTTAGCCACTTTGTGTAAGGTTGAGTTAAACTTAAAGTTCACTTCTTAATATGGTATCAAAGTCATTTTTCGAGTTTATTCTAACAACTCAAAAATATATAGTTTCACACACGAGACATTTCATAGTATATAAGTGAGTATAAAGATGATTTATATAGAGTTAATTACCACGATAGTTTTCAAGGAATATCTTCTAAGATGCTTTAATTTTCTTTCAACTTCCAAAATCTTGTGTCTTGATAAAGAACCACCATGGACTGTGATTAACAGCCCCAAGAGAATGAAGATTATGGATCTCATGGCAGAAAAGTGCAACACCTTTCCCATTCAGAATTCAATTAACAATGACTGAAATTGAAGACAAAGATACACATTGAAGACATGCAATTTATTGGTGATATGGGGTCATGAATTATAGACATTAATTGCTTAACTATAAGTTAGCTAGTGATGTCTGCATGAGTTACCCTCTGTGTCATTCAACTTATGTTTACATCATGAATTCATCATTGACATGCAAATGCATGTTTCATTTACCCAACCAAAGAAAATAAAGGTTTGAGTTTTTTCTGTTGAATCTAAAATTAATGTTCATATCTGTGGATCCTTTGGTGTTAAGAAATTTCAAAAAATTGATTTTGAAAAGAATTGTTTGCACAATTCAACAGTTCTTATATTTTAATTTTTAAATACTAGACCTGTTAGGAATTATGATGCTAGAATAGAAGTTTTAACAATCTCTTTGGTACATGCAAAATATGCTGGAAATGGATGAGTAAAAAGGGGGAGAGAAATACGTAGGAAAAAAGTTCAAATAATGCATAGATTACGTAATTTCTGTTTTGACATATGTATTAATAAAAGGAAAAAAAATGCATTTTAGCTTCACCTTTTAATATTCCTCTCCCATTTTTAATAAGAATGAATAGGAAGATTTTAATTTCATCCATTTTCTCTTATTCATAATTTATTACATGAGTAGGATCTTAAAAAAAAAAAATTTAAAAAACAGTTTTAGCTGAAATATTTGGTATTGTCGTGACTACGAGGATTCAAAAGAATGTACAAATTCACACTTCAAATCAATTTCATAGGTTTAATAATGAATGAAGGGTACCCAAAAAGATTTACTTTTATTGAAATGATTTTTTTTAATTTTTAGATTTTTAATTATGAATGAAGGGTACCCGAAAAGATTTGGACCTGTACTCAATTTTTATGTAAAGTGATAAAAATATATTTATTTATAGAGAAATATGAATAAAAATATATTATAAACTTTTTTTTTATTTCTGTAACACTTTTCTTATTTTTGGAATCAGTTTTTCATAATACATTTCTAAAATTTTTTATTTGGAATTTAATTTTTGTATTCTAAAATTGTTTAATTACTTTTTCCATGAAATTTTGATTTTCCAATTCTATTTTAAAATTCCATTTCATAAACATAAAAATTTATTCTAGATTTACTTTTATGAAATGAAATTTTTTTAATTTCGGATTTTTAATTCTGAATGAAGGGTAATTGTTTGGAAATTTCGATATGCATTGGGTGTCATCACAATTTATAAGGTGCAGAATAATCTACCCACTTATGAGCCTAAGAATTTACTCTCTTTTTCATGGACAAATTCTTTCTACACCCAATTTTTTGAACCTGTACCCTACATAATTTTAAATTTCCAAAAATGCTCTTCATTCAAAAAATCAAAAATAAAAATAATATATTCTGAAAATTAAATTCTTAAGAGATTATTATATTCTGGAAATAAGAATCTGAAAACAAAAATCAAAATCTTATCCAGATAAAAAAAAATACGCAATACGAAAAATACGTTACAGAAAAAAAAATCAGAAACATATTCTGGAAAAGAGGTCCGGAATGTATTTTTTATATATACCCCATTTTTTAAGCGTATTTTCGTCTTTTCAGACTGGAATTGGGTGCAGGAAGTAATTGCCTTTGAAAGACCCAACCCAATTAGTTGAGGTACTTGAACTGTATTTAGTTTTTGCATTATGGATTATGGAGTCTGGAAAAATTTCAGATTGGTACTTCCGGTAAAATTTCGAATCCTCCAATCCGTAATTCAAAATATGCATTTCACATTTAAAAATTCATCATTCAAAAAAAGTATTCTGGATTCACCAATTCGTAACATAAATATGTTTTCCAGATTCAGAAATCTGTAATTCAAAAAAAAGCATTTTGGATCCATGAATCCGTAACAGAATTAGACTTCCAGATTCAGCAATCCAGAAATCAATAATTTATACAAAAATTGCTTCTGGAATACCCCCTTATCCGAAAAAAAAATATTAAGTTCCGGATTGATGAATCCGTAGCACACTCCCAGATTCTTATTTCCGATATCTACGGTGTCCTTTTTCAAATAAAAGATTAAGGTCAGTTTCGGGATTTAGAAATTTGTGGAGGTGTAGAAAGAAAAATGTAGGGGTGCAGGAAGAAGAAGCCACTCATGGATAAAGTGGAATCAAGATTAGGGAGACCCATATGCATGAGTTTGAGCTATTTTTCTCATGAGCCCAATTAACATTGTTGAGTTGCAATTAATGCAAAATGTACAGAGTTAATCAACATGTATATTTTAAAAAGTAAAATAACAAATTATTACATCTATTAAAATCTTGATGATTCTAGAGACAAAATATTTTTATATAATTTTTCTTAATATATTGAGCCAACTTTTATAGTCTGTTCGTAAGTACTCAAAATGAATTTTAAATTTTCAAACATTTTTCTCAAACAGATTATAGGTTATATCTGTTTTTTAAATACCCACTTTTTTTTATGTTATGGTTAAAAGTTTTGTTCCAAAAGTTCTCTTCTAAATATTCCGGTCTGAAAATTTTGTTAGAAAGTTATTTCGAAATATCTCTATAAAATAAATAATCTATCAATTATTTTTATAAAAGGTAAAATATTTAAAAATTATCGGAAATACGAGAAGAAAAAACCAATTTGTTTTGACTTGTATTGGCTAATTTATCAATAAAATAGTTTTGATGGAATGGGTCGAAGCATGCCATCAACCTTTTTTTTTCAAAGCATTAATAAAATGTTATAATATAAATGTATTATAAAATATATTGTTATATATATATATATATTTATATTATGATACATAATGTTTATGTAAATATATGTTTGGACTGTTTTAATTTTTCCCTTTAAAAACTATTTTGAAGTTAATTCCAACTTTCTCTACGAATGAGAATCAATATGCAAATTAATTCATTTTATCATCGTAACTAACTTCAAACCAATTTAAAATATATGACTCAATCTTTATTATTAAAATATATACTTTTAAGAACCAATTTAGCAATAAATCAAATTCGCTATTTACTTTATTTTTAATATCATATTTCTCCTCTCTTCTAAATATATATTTCACACTTTATCCTAGTTAAAAAAAAAATCTCTTTCAACTATTTCATACTAACCTTTTTACTTCTATTCCTATATTTAACCATTTTTTTATTCCATCCTTTTTTTTATCTTTATTTCTAAATTAAATTTCAACGATCATCTAAAACATTATAAATAATTAAAAATGATCTTATATACATCACTATAAATTTTACTTTTAATCTTTAAAATATAGTTACCGGGTAATTTTATCCCACAAGTTCTATTTATGATAAATGAATTTCTTAAGTTTCCTCTATATAAAATTATTTTATTTCAGAACGATTTTATCCCATAATTAAGTTATTAATTTTTTTCATAATGAAAATAAATTCCTTTTGATGTTCATTTTTGTCCTAAAGCACCACCAATTTATTGACCAACCAACATAATTAACATAGCAATGAAACAAATTAAGTAGTTATTTTAAGACATTTAGTTTAATTATTATCTCTCTTGCAACTGATAGATACACACGATTTATTTACTCGTTATCATATCATATCTAAGAATGGAGTGTATATGCAACCAAAATAAGATAATCAATATACTCAGAAAATTAAAACTACAATAAATCAATTTTTCATTTTAAATTCAAAATATAATTAACATATTATTACAATTTAATTACAGTATAATTTCTATTTTAATAAATATATACTAACTATAAATATAGTTATATAAAACTATTAATCTAATACAGTATAATATAAATGGATGAAATTATCTTTTGGTTTTATTGATAAAGAGGACAATTTCACACCTTAGTCAGTGAGTGGAAAATTTTATAAAAAAATACTGAAATAGATAAGTGGTATTAATATACCTTGTGATTTTAATATAATTAGATTTTAATTGAAATTATGATTTTTTCACAATTTATTTACTTTAATAATTTCTAAATAAAATTTTTATTCATTTAAATAATTAGATTTAACACTTAATGTTTAAAATATAATTTTTTTTATGATCAAATAATTATTTTCTTACATTGTCTAGAACAATCCATTGATTCCAATCCAAAGCTTCAAACACCCAAAACAAAAGTGTTACTGTATCAGAGAGAGAGAGAGAGAGAGAGAGAGGGAGAGAAAAATGGTGAACTTCACATTGATGATCACTGCGGAACTTGAGAACCTCACCAATCTTCAACCCCAAGGTGGCTGCGACGATCCCAATTTCTCTTACCTCTTCAAGGTTTCTTTCTTCCTCCTTCATCTCTTTCAATTAATCAAATTCAACTTTTTCAGTTCCTTTCAATTTTTCATTTTCATTCTTCCTTTTTTCTTTCTTCAATTTCGTTTTCTTGTTGCAATCAATAGGTGAAATGCGGGAGATGCGGAGAACTCAGCAAGAAAGAAACCTGCGTCGTCTTAAACGACACCGTTTCTCTTCCGGTTGGAAAGGGCACCACTCATCTCATTCAGAAGGTAACCCAACTCGCCCTTTGCTTGCGTTTCATCAAAATCATTTTTTTTTCATTACCCAATTCAATAAATCCGTGAATTTGTTATTCCCTGAAAGATTGTGATTGATTCTCGCGTGAGTCCTTCTAGTATACATATTTTTTAGTTCAAGTTCTTTTTAGGAACATACTCTCTCATAGTTTATTGGTAAGGTCCTACTACTATTTGAACTATTCTCTTCTGATCATTTCCAATAAATTTTATCCTTGCATTCCTCATCTGAATTAATAGCCTTAGGAACTTCTTGTGATTTTCATCTTTATATATTTTATCAAGAGTTTTAGTAGTCATGCACACGTTTAAAATAATTTTACATTGTTATCCAATCATAAACTATTGTTGGTGTGACTTTTAAGATGACCATGGTAAAAAGGAACAAACTTAGTGTGGTTTATGATTGAAAGATAGTGGACAATGTAAACATACCATTAATGTAATCTTATTATACTGTTAATGCATAACATATTTTTCTCATTTCATAATGCTGTGTTTACTTTTGGATATATATATATATATATATATATATATATAATTTGTCAGTGTTTCCCTTTTATTATGTATTTGTGAATGGTAGAAAAGACAAGTGACACTATCCACTATACTAGTATTTGCAATTAGGTGTTATGGTTCGTCGACTTTTTTTTTCAATTAGGTGAAATCGGACTATATTTGGATAAACTTCTCTATGAATATTTGTAGTTGAAAAAAACAAGAGGTAAAATGAATTGAACTTCTCTATATAATCTAAAATGAAAGAATTATGTACTTTAGCTTTTGGAGAAGTTAAATGAAAAGAGCCTTTGGGGAAGTTAAATGTATTAGTTTAATTTAGCTTATTTGAGAAACTTAATTCTTTTACCTTATTATTTTTTCTCTTATAAATACTTATGGATGATTTTATCCAAATATGACCTAAGTGCATTAAAGAAACACCGACTGAGCAGAAGAATTCTGTTCGTTTAGCATGATTGGGCTTTTGCTTATGTGGTTATTTTTCGGTCTCTGACATAGGAGGAAAGGTTCTGGAAATTTTATGTGATTCTGCTGCCTAACCTTAAAATGATAAGCACTCAATGCAGTGTTTTCTTTTCTCTCATTTGTGATTCTTTGAACTGTTTGCTCCTGCAGTTGGTGGTTTCTTAATATCCTTTCTTTGGTATGCAGTGCAAATTTTGTGGCAGGGATGGCACTGTGACCATGATCGAAGGCAAAGGTAAACCACTTACCCAGGAAATCAGTGAATCAGGGAAGTACGCCCCATTGATGTTATTTGACTGCAGGGGATACGAGCCAGTAGATTTTGTATTCGGTGATGGATGGAAAGTTGAGTCGGTGAGTATCCTTTTTTTATGCTATGTTTTCATTTTTTTGGTCTCATTTCTGTGGTCTCTTTCGATTGTTCATTGTTGCTGCTGCTGACATATAAGCTTAGGAGTTTGTATTGTATATATAGCTCATATACCCACTTTTTTCAATTGAAACAAATATCACGGGCTTAATGGCATCATATCTTTGATCTCTTCTGTTCTGATTATTCAGTCTTGCTGATATATATACTGGGTATTGTAAATATCTCATATACCCACTCTTCTCCATTGAAACACATGATCATGTGCTTCCTTTGGTTTGGTTTGATGCTTAGTGTTAATGATTCAATTTATTTTGTTAACTGTTACCAGTACTTATCTATAGTATTTATCTAAAAACTTAGGACTGGGACGAATTTGATATGATTAATTTCAAAATCTTCTATTCCAGTCTTCAAAAACTAAACCAATAATTATATCATATATGGGAAGGTGAGCATGTTCAAAATATTTTCGATCATAACAATTTGCAAGATACAGCCCTTCTCTACCCTCTTGAATAAAATTTCATTAGAAATTTCCTGGTGCAGAAACCTGTAATTTAACCCGATAGCCATATTTTTAAGACTTCCTATAAATTTTGGTAAGATCATAATTTTCTGCATGTTGGTCATATTTCTAACTAATGCAACTTGAACTTTTGAAGCTTGAGGGAACCAAATTTGAGAATGTTGACTTGTCAAGTGGAGAATATGCTGAGTATGACGAGAAGGGAGAATGCCCAGTCATGATATCCAATCTTCGAGCTACTTTTGAAGTGACAAAGTAGAGAGAACTGGTTTGCTCTTTAAATATTTTCTTGATGTATAAATTTTACTGTTCTCTCCTAGATGAGCTTTTCAGCTTTGGGTTGCATCTTAATCAGGCAAGAAATTGTGGAATTTTCTAACATTACTTGTTAACCTTGTTGTATTTCTTGAAGAGGATAAAACAGCTTCAAGTTCCATGTGATTGATGAAGTTTACTTTTCATTTCATGTTTTGAAATGTGTATGCTTTTCAGTTCTGACTGGATTCTGACATGATCAAAAAGAAGAAATGAGTTATTAACATTATAAAATATTTAAATTTCAGTATTAATATCTTTATGTTAATTTTATCTCCAGTTTTTTCCTGTGATAACAAGTCTGAACAAAACAAAATTAACTACATTAGGTTATAAATACTTGGCCTCCTAATAAATATTCAACATATGAATATTTTTTTCTTTATAATATTAGTGCGTGTCTATATATATAAGAAAGTCAGGTAATGGTTAAAGTGTTAGAAGTGACAATATCATTTTAATCAAATATTTAATTGTTAGAAATGTGCCAACTTCAGAGATAAAAGGAGTGTGAATGGCTTCTTTTTTTCACAATACCCATAAATATTTTATAAAATATAAATATAAATAAAAATTATTATTATCCTTTTGTTCTGTTTGCTTTTATTTGAGCATGGTACTAAGTTATTCCACAAATATTTTAGGTTTGCAATAATAATAGAACAAAAACAAAATTGAAAAGAAACTAATTTTATTGACATTGTACTCACAGTAAATTTTATATATAAAATTAATGTTAATAAAAATAATTTCTTTTTAATCTTATTTTTGTGTTGTTATTGTTGGCAACCTAACAAGGATATACATAAACTAATAACATTTAAATAACGAAATCACGAGATAAAAATAAAGATAATTAAATTTAAAAATAAACACACGAACTATTTTAATTGAAATTTTAAATAAGAAATCAGATTTAAAATAATAAACTAACTGGTGAAGAGCGTATCTGTAGTTATCTAAAGTATTTTATTTGAAATGGTTAGTTACTAATGTATTTAGCCAGTTTTTTTTTTTTTTCTTAAAATTGTTTGAATGGAAACTAGAGAAGGGAGAATGATAGGATGGGATAAGACGGTTTCTTCTTGCACCTTCACACCTCCATATGTTATTTTACGTGAAAATATTTTTTTATATTTCTTATGTCATCTTATAAAGTAATTTTCAGATTATGTAATTTGAATATACATTTGAAAAAAGACTTTCGAATTACATAATTTGGAAGCTAAAAAAACTTCCAAATTACATAATTCAAAAACTAATCATACATTTGAAAAAAGACTTCCAGATTATGTAATTTGGAAGCTAATTACGAATTTGAAAAAAATACTTTTAGATTACATAATTTGAAATATAACAGAGGAGTATTTTTGGAATTTGAAAAATTATGAAAGTGAGAGAAAAATATATGAGGGTGCAGGAAGAAACAACCATGGATAATCACATTGTTTAAACGTCAATTATGTGCCCCAATTAAGTCTATTTATTTCAGGCAAATGCTCTCTGCAACCAACACTTTTGAACCTGCATCCAATATAATTTTAAAAACTCTGAAAATATCATTTATTCTGGAAATGAAAATCCATTATTGAAAATAATGTATTCTAGAAAAATAAATCTGGAAGGAAATTTTTGTGTTTCGGATATAAAAATCCAGAAAAAATAATCAAAATCCCATTCCAGATAAAAAAATTTGGAACTGAAAATAATACATTCCGAAAAAATTTATCTAGAAGAGATTATTGTGTTTCGGAAAAGAGGATCCGAAATGTAATTTTATATGTATCCATTTTTTAAGGGTATTTTCAGTTTTTTCCATGTGATTGGGTGCAGTGGTATGGTGCAAGAAGCAATTGCCTTTTTTTCATTAGATGAAATAACTACTAATTGCCATTAGATTAAAGACAGGGTAAGTGAGAGTGAACATAAAAGAATGAAAATGGGGTGTTTTTTTATGCATCAAGAAGAATAAATATTTAGTTAAATATGCTATCATTAGAATTTATATTTTTTGAATTTTTATTCTAAATTTTCAATTTCCTGGATTTGATCATCTGAATTTTAAATTTTTTTTTTTATATTCATTGACTATTATACTACTAATGATGTAATGACGTGAGTAATTTAAAGTGACTTCTATTTCAGAATTAAATACTTATCCTATTTTCAATTATATATTTTATTATTAAAATGTCGCACTTTTGTAATTTTTATCATTAAATTTTCAAATATTTAACGTTGATTTTTCATTATTAGGAACATTATGATCATTATTATCTAAGTTTCAAAGTGTATATACATTTTACATTCATTTCAATTGGATATTAATTTAATGATGCAATAGTGTGACCAATAAATAAAGGGAAAAAATAGTAATGTGATTATATGACGAATAAATTAAGCAAAAGTATTATATGTTAAATTAATTAAATATTTAAGTGTTTTATGTCATAATGTAACACTTTTATCATTAAATATTAAAGTATTTGTTTGATTTATCTGTATTTTATTCTAGCTACCAGCTTAGAATTATAGGACCTTTATTTCTTAACTATGGTAATGCTAAATATTCCACCTAATCTTTTAATATTTTGTCTTCCGAATAAGTGAAATAACCATACATCTACAAAAAAATTATATTATTAAAGTAAAATGAGAAAACCAAATAGACAAATTTAAACAATTTTTAAAAATAATAAATACAACATAAATAATTAATAATATAGAGTTTTTTTTTTTCAATCAAACAACCTCTATTTTCATTCATTTGACATACGTTACTTTTTCTTCTCTCCCAATCGGTCTATTTTTTTCTTCTCTCTCAAATAAACACTTTATGTTTTGGTGTAATTTTTCAAAAACATACCAAAATAGATCAATTTTAGTTAAATTATAGAGTATCATAAATCCTATTTTAAAATACAACAGAGAATTTGAATTTTAAAAAACAAATTCTATTAAAGAAGCTGAATTTTAAAACACAACTTCTAATAAGAAAACATATTTAAAGCATGACTATAATTTAAATTTTTAAAAATAAAAATGAAAACTAGGTCTTAAAAATAATTGAAATTGTATTTTGTAACATGACTTCAACTTATACATAATTATCTTCAAGAAAATAACCCAGAAATGTAAAAATAAAAATAAAAAAAATCACATGTTTAATTTCAAATTAAAGAGGTAGTCTAAAAATTGGTATTTTTCCAAGTTTTATTAAAAGTAGTCTTAATAATGAGTCAAAAAGTTTGTCTTTCTTGTTTCATGAGAATAATTTTTGTGCCTCCATTATTTCTCATATCTCTCTCATTTTTGTCATATAAAGGACAAGAGAGATGAGCAATCTTGTGGTAATCTCCAAATTGTAAACCTTAAAAAGTAAAAAGAGAAGAAGAACAAAGATCCATGGAATTAATATTAAACAAAAGTATGATCAAACATGTATCTTTTGTACATTCAAAAATGACTAAACTTGTGTATGAAATGGGGTTCACTCTACCACCTAGCACTCTCCAGTAAGGCAATTATCATCATCATCTCATGTCATGCCATATTATGAATCTCACTAGTATCTAAGAAGTTTGTTCTACATCTCTATTTTCCCTCCAGTTTCAATGGAAAGTGACAAGAAAATATGTGTCAATAGTCCAATACCTTTGAATCCACCATATGTAGCAAAGGTTCCAAAGCACTAGGAGCAAATTTTCTGGCGAAAAGAACACAAACTGAAGAGTTTCTATTGTTGTACAAACATGTATGACCTCCACGAACTCTATTGAAAAACTCCTCATTGATGTCATTTCTTCCAAATGTAGCTGGGTGAGCTCCACCCCTAGACCAGTCCACCCAAGTTATGCTCCTGTTGGCCAAAACATTTGCTGCTTGAATGGTGAGCATGGTGGGGAAGTAGTGCTCATCGACGTAGCAAGCCGGCCGGCAATATTGTTCGAATATCGGATGGAACGTTGAGTCTTCAACTATGGTGATGGCGAGCTTTCGGTTTACTTCGAACCATTGCGAGCCCTTGCGCCACTTGGTGATGTTCACCAGAGGGGCCATGTTTTCGTTGTAGCGCCCTCTTCCAAATGGACCCGGATCATCAAATGCACCCACGAAGCTGTGTTTGGACTTCATTATGTAATGGTAGATAAAACTGAAGTTGTAGATGGGAATGCATGACTCAGAGAGAAGAATGAACCACTCGTTGGAGAAGTCAAGCAATGCATTAGCAAGGAGTCTTCTTTCAGCATCACACATGCTCATTCTTCCCCACTCAGAAACCTGCAAAAGAAATGCCAAAAGATCAACATCATAGATGCGAAGAACAAATTGGATGAATGTTCACAAGAAATTCAAAAAGAAAGTTAATGCCAATTAGAAACCAGTAAATGCTGGATGGGAAGCTCAATGCTGAGAAAATTGTAAGAGAGGTTAAGAAAAAAAAATGCCACAAGAATAACCTTAAGTCTTGAATTCCAAATGTAGCAAATTCATGGTGAAAAAAGTAAAAGCTTATAATACATTCATGCAAGGTTATCGATGGTGGAAAGCCAAAATTCCACCATATAAACATGCCATTGAGGCCTATGGCGCACAGGTGGAGCCTTCCCTTCACAATTGCCTATGGAGAAGATTTTGAAAAATGCCATGTTCTATATGGTGAGGAGGCTATAATGATTATTTAACAACATTGCATTTATGAGCTCTTTGGTTCAAGTTACGCATTTGTGATAAAATGTCTGTATATATAATGTGCACATATGAATCTATGCATGACCATGTTAACACCTGAGTAAAAAATTCAATGCAACCACTACGGATCTGCAGAGGACACATGTAAACATTGCTTCATACTTGTTTGAAGTTAAACCATTCTGTGCAAATTGACAATTCCATTACAGATATAGCAAAAAGACACTCAAAACATTAAAAAACACAGAAAAAATTACTGGCTATGTTAGTCTACGTGTTTACAACATATATCTTATCTAATTCTCAAAGTAAAAGGGTCATCTAAACGGTTTACTGTTTACCAGCCAGTTAAATCAATTCATGGTTGATGTTTTTGAAGGCTTTTATGAAATCGATTTTTATAATCACTGGTTGTGCTCTAAGCTTTTACCCAAGTCAGAGAATTTCCCGAATCTTACGTTAATTGTAACGGGTTTAAGGTAGTTAACCTCCAATTAGGAAGCTAACATTGAGGGAGTTACTTTGACCAAGAACATCAGATACATGAGACTGCAAGCCCGTAGCTACCAAAAGCATCAAACAAGAACAACAAAAGTCTTATGCCACAAGATGAAGTTGGCTACATGGATCATATAATACTATTGGTCTCAATTAAAGACTAAATCCTTTAGAGATATTCATCATAAGATCTCTCTCGAAGACTTCCTGTAGAGTGCCATTCTTGGTCTCCCTCTGCCCTTTTCATATGATTAATAACCACATAAAATCTGAAAACCACAATCCTTTAACATAAATAGAGATATAAAACTAATCGCATGCATTCTTCTAACAGTGTAAACTTTTAGGAGCATTAATCCTTTGTCTAATATTCAAGCCTCCATGACCAAGTTGTTTGGAATTAGATCCTTACCACCCTTATCCTGCATAATTAATATGATTTTTTTCACAAAATAGAGTGTTTATGTGTATTGTTTACACCTTAAGGACATATAATGGCTCTAGAACAGATCTTGTGCTTTTTACCTATATAGCTTAAGTTTTTGAAAAAGTAGGCCGTTGAGCTTAGCAAACACTAAAAGGGTCCTCAATGATAATCTATTAAGCTAACTTTTCTTTCTTCCTGTAAAATCCTAAATATCTGCAGATTAATCCAATAGGACATTATCTTAACTCAGGCTACAGAGTTACCTAACTATTACAAAAGGAAACAAGGAATACATCTATCAAATATACCCAGGATAATCTTCTTTTTACCTTTCTATCAACTTATGTTTTTCACATGCAACACTACATAAGATTTGTAGATACAATGATATTTCGTGAACGGATAATTCTTAATATGTAACAAGTTATAGATAATTAGGTAGTATACTTATTGTTTTCTATGTTCTCACTCATCCAAGGCTAATACAAACCATGTTTCATCTAAACACATTCTAAAACCATCTTCATCTTCTAAGTAAAATTTATAATTCTTTTAATCACACAGCTATTGAAAAAGTACTACCTTGACTCAAGCCTATTAGAAACCTAAATTCACAACATGGTAAACCTGCATGTTTTGCATCCACTAATATGACTCTTCCTGAATTCCTTGCCTAAGAGTCTAGCAACTTGACGCACTAAACATGTAACACTCATAAGAAAATCAACATTACCAATACTACACCAGGCAGAATTCAGACGGTAAGATGTACCTATAATCAAATGCATTGATGCCACCATCAGAAGTAGCTAAATTCTTGTAAAAAAACTTAAAACAAGCACAAACAGAGCTTAAGAGAAGACATAACATTTGTGAACAGAGATGAACCATGTAAAAGTTTAAACAACTAAACTGGCAACAACTTGGCATTGGCAACTTCAGATCAGGGGGTGTCTACTAGGATAAACAGAACAAATGCAGTTTCATCAACAAATAGCAACATACGATGGATATGGCCATACCTGGCTAGGGATTTGCCTGCCGTAAAAGACAGATGAAGGAGGAAACTGAGGTTGATATGAGGGCAGTGAATGAATATATATGGAAAACAACTTCTCATGCCCCTTGAGAAATCTCTCCCAAAGGGGTGCCAGAGGCATTGGTCCCTTGGTCAGGAACATGAATGCAATCTTGGGAACTCTAGGATATGGGTAATTCTTGATCCTTGGAACAAAAGAAGCTCTCCACAGCAGTTCTTTGTCACTCATATTGTGGATCAGGCTCAAAGGTGGCTTAATCCACTTATCCAAACCACCAGGCTCCTCATAATAACATGGCTGAAAATTGGAATTCACTGTAGTCACCACACTCTCAATTCCAAAATGCTTAACCGTGTATATGCTAATGACTGAAAACACAACACAGACAGCAAAAAACAACACAAGGAGCCGCAGTGGTCTCAAAGGCTTCGATTGGCTGCTTCTTTCCTTTCCCTCTTCAAGGGCCACACCCCTAGATTGCATCTTGCTTACAATTACAAATCAAAACCAAAAAAAAAAAACAGAATCTTCTATGGCAACCACCCTCTTGCTTCTATGTAAGATCCGATTTTGAATGCAAAGGAAGCCACCACTGAATAAAAAGGAATTAAATTCATCATATGGTCATCAAAACTTCAGAAAATGATGTGCCACAACATAAACCCCGAGATCTAACAGTGGTGCCAGATCAACATTCGAGCATGTGATGTTCGGAACAACAAGAAAACAGCACATGGGTATTGCTGATAAAACAAAAACAAAAACAGCACATGGGTAATAACAAAACAGAGATTTTCTAAAGAATAGAAGCAAAAGGTAGGATTTTTATTTTCTCTTTTTTGGTGATCTTACCAAACCAAAGATGAAAAGGGTGGTGCAGATGGAGCGAATGAAGGAGAGTGAATAGTGAAAACAATAAAAAGTGTACTGAAAGATGGTATTGACTAGTAGGTGTGGATTTTGGAGATATTGATGAAATAAATCAATGAAAAAAAAAAAAAGTGAATCTGGATTTGTTGTTAAGGTTGCTGTTCCTACGACTTCTCTTATTCAGAGTTGCAACCTCGTCATGTGAATGTGAGGAATAATAATAAGGATACAGAATCTTGAAGCTGATCTCAAATTTTCTTGCCCCTTTTTGTATCCCACATTAAGTGTATTTACATTGTTGCATCAAACTTTACTGTATCAGCCCTCTGATTTTGTAACTTCTCTTGTTCTTTTCCTTTGTGACAAGACAGGAACAGAGCTTTAATAAAGCATTTACTCCATTTTTAGAAAAATTTACTTTTAATTTCTCACTAAAATTTAATCAAATTGTTTTATAACTGTAGTGTTTATCTCCTATAAATTTGATTGCTTCTGATTTATTTATGAGTTTTTTTTCCAGATAAATCTCTTTCTCTATTTGATTTGAGATTGAGTATTCTTATCTACTATTAAGAGTGAATGTAATTTATCTAAAAAGTTTGTGTATCATCTAAATAATGAATTTATATTATGATTTATTCTTGAGTTTATTTCTGTTGTATAAATTTTTTCTTCTACTTAAGTTGAGATTGAGGGTTGTGTACTTTTGTTTTTTAAGAATGTAATTTATGTGAAGAGTTTGTTATATGTTTTATTAATTATTAACCAAAATATTTAGTAAAATTATCTAAAATCTTAGAAAAAATTAAGAAATATCTTTTTTATGTTACTTGAAATTGGTTGAAGAGAATTTTAAGAATTAAATAATATTAATGGTAGTACTTGAAAACAGATGAAGATAATTTTAAAAATTAAATTACATTCAGATTTAGAAAATAAGAAACCATCAACTTGTATTTGAAACCATTTAAATTTTGAACTATTTTAAAGATTAAATTATATTAAGATTTAGAAAATAAAAAAACACTCAACTTATATTGGAGAGTATTTAAACTTTGAACTAGAACAATAATTAATTAATTAAAAATTATAAAATAGTACAATTTAATATATATATATATATAGTTTTTCAAAATAATATTTAAAAAGTTATATAACAACTCTGTATAAGAAGAGAAGTTATTTAATGATTTGAAAATTAAGAAAAAAATATTTAATTTTTATCTTATTAAATAATAAATTAATTTTTATTTATTAAAGAATGAAATTTCCTAATTAAAAGATGATATAAAAAGAAGTTATCAAATAATATATCCCATTATATAATAGTATAAGTAATTATATGGAAGACGATTGAAATATTAATATATTAAAAAATAACAGATTTATTATCTTGAAATGTTGAATCAAGGTGTTATCATAATATTTTATTAAACTTTGATTTATAGTTTATTTAAGCATTATTGATAAATAAATAAAAACTCACATCCCATTATTATTAAATTTTTCTAATAAATCCATCTCAAAACATATAAAAAAGCATATATAAATTTTTGAAAATATTTTTTTCATGTATCTTTTTATATAACTTTGCTTTGTTCATGACATTTTGAGCAATAAATTTAGATAAGGAGTATTCTAATTTTGAAATAATTTCTTTACACTTTTGAATTAAAGATGATTCTACTCGTACACCTACTTTTGTAACTTCCCTTATTCTTTCTCGTTTTTAGGTAGGAATATAATTAATAGAGTTTAAAAGTTTTCTATTTTTAAATTCAACTTGTTAAAATTCATGTTTGCTATTTTTAACTATCTATTACGAAATTTGTTAAAAAATATATTTGGCATTTAATATTTTTAGTTACGTGACATATATTTTTGTATCATCAATCTATGTTAATTAAATTCAAAATCGTTTATTTATTCATTTATCGTAAAAAATGGTTATGAAAGTCAACAAATTTCCATAATCACATTGGGAATTTTGTGATTGTATAATTGTATAGAAATTCTTACATTATCAGCCTATTTATATTAAATTCAAATTAATTTATCTAGTTTTGTTCAATATTTGTTAGCATCAATCTTGAGATTATTTATTATCTTAAAATCATACAATATATAATAAAATTATTTAAAAAATATATTTTTAATTGCTTAAAATCATCTCAATTTGAGTTCCTTAAACCATTGGTCATGATTTAAATAATCCACTTTTGACTTTTTGTTTAGAAATATTTCTCCTACCAGTCTCAGTGATGGTTGAAGAAAGATAACAAAATCTTTAAAAGTAATATTGTGATGAAATTAGAAAAAAGAACTAATTTATTACTTTTTAAATTATAATTATTTTTTAATTCACAACTCTTTTTTAAATAATTATACAATTTTTTATCATGTCTTTGTTTCGTAATATTTTATAACTTAAGTAGATGTCACAAAAATAATATTATATCTCACTAATTTATTCTGACTAAAGTCAATTTACATTATAACTAATATTTTTTCTGATATTTTTAGGAGTCATATTCCTTAAATATAAAAATAAATAAACTTATTTTGAAATAAATCATTCCTATTTTATTTTATTGTGATTAATAACTATAATCAATATAAAATATTAAAATAAATATACAAACATAATACAAATATATTTACAATTCTTTAAATATAAAATGGAATTAATGATTTTCTAACTTTTGATTATAAATACATTTTACTCTATAAACATAAAAAATTGAAATTGAAAATACTATTTTTTTAACTTTTAGAATATTCCCTATTTTTTTTTAGCTTTCTGAAAACAATTTGTTTTGCGTTAATATAAAATTATTTACAAAATAAAATACTTTAGTACTAGAAAAATGTAGAAGCATTTTAAAATATCTATATGTATTAAAACTATTAATTGTTGTTTGTGTACAAAACCCTTCACCAACCATGCCATATTTGTATACTGACATTAAGATTCAAATTTACACAAACTTTGTGATATAAATACTATCCATTTTATTTGTACACTTATTTGATTTGTTAATACATATTTAAAAAACAAAAAAACAAAAAATATTTGTAATTCATGGGCATAAAAGTTTCCCATTATCATTTGAATGGAATATTTCATATTTTCATATTAAAAAAAATAGTATTTTGTTTGATCGTTTTCTCCAACATTATGTTATGAGCTCAAGTATAATGAATGTATTATTAAAATAAATAACACATTTAAAATGTTATTTGTTTTGAAATTCAGAATAATATTATGATTTTGTTTGCTTTAATTTATTAATACATATTTTTTAAAGAAATTAAGAAATATTTTATATTTGTAATTTATGGACTTTTAAGAGTTTGACGTTATCATTTCAATAAATATTCCATACTCTCGTATTAAAATAATAGTAATTTATTTGTTCAAGTTAGCATTATGTTTCTATTTTAAGTCAATTGATAACTTTGTTAAAGTAAATTACCACAATATCAATTAATATATATATATATATATTGAGTATTATTTTTTTAATTATATTATAATTTTAATCTTAATAGATATTTCAAATGATTAATAAAATGATGATTCATTTGAATCTCTTCTTCATTCTTATATTTATAAATGTTTGAATTTTAAATGTATTGGAAGTTTTTGTTTTGGTTCAATTAAAAGCTTAGTATGTGACTTTGCATAATTTTTCTTTTTTATTGGTACATATATCCGTTGGTTTGTATGAGAATAATTTCATGACGTATTCATTTAAGTTGTATGATTGTTTGTCCCCGATGTTTTCTTTTGAATTAACTTAGAGTTCTGTATAGACAGACTTGAAAGTAACTCTAATGAGAAAAATTATGATTAAGTTCATATATAAGAGTTGAATCACTCTTAAAATCGTTCAATTTTTTTATTACTAATAAAAGAATGTTTATCGTTAAGATAATATCGTTATAATATTATTATAATTGTGACTCACATTCATATATATATATATATATAAAATATGATTATCCTATACTTTTTCTTTTTTTTATTTGTAAAAAAATATAAAAATACACAAAATGTTTGACTTCCCCCTAGTCTGTATAGACAGGGACGGCATAAAAGATTAAAAAAATGTATGCTTTAGCTTTCAATTCATTAGTTAATTAATTAATTCATTAATTAATTATTGACAAACTATACAGCTATATATCAACATGGGGTTCTCCTAACTCAAAAGGGACCATTTTTGACAGTGACAAGTTGAGAACTGCGTATGTCTTAGGTCAAATTACCTCTTACATAAACACACATAAAAAAAACACATCTATTTTTTATATAAATTTGCAAATTTTTATATGGTCTTTATGTTTTTCTTCTATTTTATTTATTGTTAAAAATTATATTTCGGTTTTAATCTCTATAGATTGTTTATTTATGTGTTAAACGATGAGCTATTTGTCAAATGACACATAAAAAAAATAAAATATATATATATATATATATATTGCTTTTTTAAGTTTTTTTTTTATATTTGAGTATCTACAAAGATTTTATTTATATTTTGATTTATGTTATTTATTTACATTCTTAAACTAATGAAGAAGTGATTTAAGTTAGCAATTAAGTAAAACTAATACATGTATTTTTTATACATATTTGCTTTAAAAAAATAATTAACTTAATGTAAACAATGTCGTTTCTTTCTATTTATGACTAGTATCTTCTAATTTATTAAATTTTTTGTGTGCAATAATGACACCAAAAAAAAGAGATGTAAATAAATTAATATTTAATTTTTTTAGCCTTTTTAATTTCTCTTGGTTTTATCAACAAATGAAAAAAATATTCAAACCATCACAACAATTCATTTTTCCATTCAAACATTTTTTAAAAAAAAATACATATTAATTTTATTCACATCTTCCACATTTACAACTCAAGAATTAACATACAATTACACTACAAGCTTTCTAGACTCTTTTAAGCGTTTACTTCGAATAAAAGATAAATTAAAATATACATAAATAATATAATAATTTAATATTGTATGATATTACAAATAATTTTTTATATTTATATGTAAAAATTATTACTAATTAATTATATCATATTAGCTTTAAATATTTCCATATTTTTTAATATTATTATCCTTTTATTGATTATATTATATATTATACTTCACACACAAAAATTGTTGGACTTTATCCAGCCATTTAAAATAGGGAAAGAGGAGTAAAGAAATAAAAGTGTAAGTCTTTCGTTTTCTTCACTCCATGATTATTGTACTGGTAGGCTAAAACCGAGAGGTTAAGCCGGAAGCTAAATAATAGACATAACCGAGAGGTTATACATAAAAGAATAAAACAAAATATAAATATTATTATAATAAGGCCAAATTAAATAGAAACCTGCGTTAGGGGGTGCGTAAATAATAAAACGGTGTAGAAAGAAAATCCAAAGGTAAAGTGAAATCCATTAAAGAAACCCTAACGTAAGACTGATTTTTATCTGATGAACATTACATCTTTTCCGACTTTTGCATCAGAGCGACTTACAGGTCCTTGTTGTAAGAACAATTATCATTTGCAATTCAATATTTTTAAAATGATTATTTTATTTTTTGTGTTGTTACTTTAATGGACTTTTGAGTTACTTATTATAAAAATCTTTTAAAATAAATGTTTCATAAACAAAAATCAAAATAAATATGTTAAAACATATGGGTATATGGTCAAATAATATTAAACTCATCTCTTAATGAGTAAAACAAACATCTATTTATATATTCAATATCTCAGTCATTTTTAAATGTTTACTCGTGATATGTTTATCTCGTACCTTTTGAACTAAGTGAACAAGAGATTAATTGAAACTAAACAAACTAACTAAGAACTTCAATCAAAGAAAATAATTGAAAATATATTTTGTCTCAAATATTGTTTACCGCTTATCAGTTTCCAAATTTTCAAAATTCTCATATTTTCTTTCAAATTTGACTATGAACTTTGTTTCTTCGTATTTTTGCAAATGATTTATGTTTTGGAGATTTTATAAATTTTATTATCTTATTCATCTACTTATATTTTGTTTTCTATGTTGATTAAAAAAACAACTTTGACTTTTGCTTGATGAGACCCACTCGAAGTGGTAGACGTTTCTTTCAAATCGTCTAGTCTATGTTGTTTACATATGACTCTTTCTACACATTCATTTTCATTACACTTGATATTTATGAAGTTTTCTCTTCAGTTGAGTTTTGACAGATGTGTTGTTGGACCGTTTCCTTCATATAATCACTAGACGGTCTAGTTATATTGTTTACTCTAAAAAATATTAGACCATCTATTGTGCTTAAAAACACAAGATTAATAGGAATAACAATTCAAACCCAAATAAACCAAACTAGATGAATCATAACTAAAATAATAGATTTATCAATGACTATGGTACAATATTATTAAAGCTTTAAAGTATGAGTAAAACTATACTCATTAGTGACATGCATATTACTTTCAAAACAAGTTTTTTTTTAGAACATATGAGATTTTTTCGAGAACAAACTTCTCATAATATATTATTTTGTTTTTTAGAACAAACTTTTTAAAATAAACTTTTCAGAACCCTCCATAAACCTTCATCTCTCTTTTTGGGTTGAACAATTCAGAAATATTACTATAAATTAAAGAATTTGAAAGTTTTCTTGATTAGATAATTTAGAAGAGAAAAAATATGTTTTGCTATTTAATCTCCACTAAACCCAACAAACTTAACATGTTACTTTCTCTTTGTTCCATCATCTTTAGCCTCTCCTCAACCAAGACTTTCAAGCTTTTTAAAAGCTCTCCACAACACCCCATAATGTCTTCATTATTGTCGCGAAACTCAGCAACAATGGTATAATAGGAGAGTAAGTGCATCGGAGTAGAAAGAAGACACAATGACAACAATAACTATACTATATGGATATTTTAGTCTATTTGTTGTTAACACGAAGGTGCAGATAACAATTATGAGGGTGCAATAAGTAAAACACAGCCTAATATGATCCAACCTACTAATTTGTATCTTGCGTGGACCCTATCTATCTATGATACGGAAAGAGAAAGGAAATGGGAGAGGACTCCTTCTTCATGCACCTCTATCACTTCTTCAGCCATCTCCATTCAAATTCTCAAAATTATTCTTCAGTAAAAAAAAAAAGAATAGAAATAATTTTACACTACAAATCACATAATTCGGAAGTCAAAAATTATAATTTCTAGATTACGTAATTCAGAACCCATTTAACAACTCAGAATACTAGATAATACTAGATCATGTAATCCGTAACTTATTAAAAAAAACCTAGCGGATTACATAATCTGGAAGTAAAAAATCATTACTTATAGATTATATAATCTGGTATGATTTTATTTTTTAATTTTTGACTTCTGAATTATGTAAGTGGTAATTTTTTATTTATGAATTACGTAAATAAGTTTATTTTTTTAAACAAGTTTTAGATTACGTAATCTAGTATTGAGAATTGTTAAATAGGTTTCGAAAGTTGTAATTTTTGTCTTTTGAATTACATAATTTGAGGATTACATAATTTGAAAGTTGTAATTTTTGATTTTAGATTATGTAATTCATAGTGTAAAATATTGTTTTTATTTTTATTTCTTAGTGTAAATCTAGAAATTTGAAAATTTATGGAGGTGGCTGAAGAAGTGATGGAGGTGCAGGAAGAAGCAGTCTGGGAGAGACGTTGTAACACAAAACGGATCGAAGCTTGAAGTTAGGGATCGGGCTTCGCATGCACCGACCCGACCCGGCCCGGCTCGATGAGTTTCAGTTACCTGGGCCAGTAGCAAAACGACGACGCTCTACCTGTGTGAGACAGACACAGAAGAAGGAAGCCCTTGCTCTCGCCACCACTGTAAAGCGACGTCGTGGGAGTGTCTCGCTGCGGCGCCACCGTCTTCTTCAAACGATAAACACTCACTTTCCCTTACTTGGAACCATTCAATTTGGACACCCAAAACTTCTCATTTTTCAGGTAAGGTAAGCCCTCCTTTGCTTTTTCATATTCTGCATACCTCATTTCTGGTCATATTTTAGATTTCTCTAACAAACAAACAAACCATATTCCTGTTTAAGTGACGATTAATATTGATTCTCATGTTTCAATTGAACAATCTGAATAAAATATAAGAATTTTTCGTTTTTGAATTCAAATTTTCAGTGTTTGCGATCAACAAAACCCCCACGAAGATACAAGTTTACGAACAGAATAACACCATGCCGTTAAAGTAGAAATTAAGCAAATTTAAAAATATTAGAATCAGAGTGTCTTTTATATTGGGTCCGATACCTGGAAATTTTGATTAAGGAGACATGCCAAGTTAAACGGATGTAGCGTTGCAGGAAAAAATTTCATATTTCAAAATGTATTTTTTTTTGGAATTGTGACTTATAGCAGGCATTTGTGAAACTACATTTAGTTTTGCTCCACTGCTTTTTGTATGATATTAGAAACAGTTCAGTCGTCTGGTAGAGCAATTGGTTAGCTTGTTACTTGATTGGCAGTTTACAAGTACTCAAAAAGATGCATTATCTTGGTGGGGTGGTGATGTTTGATCTTGTGTGATCAAGAATGATTGGCTCTGAGGTTTATTACACTTATAAGAACTTAATGCTCGTGTGGATAATATCATTTATTTAAGTTTATTGCATCGGTGTTTTCTGAATGCTGACTTTAGAAACAACTTACCTGTAACCCTTCTTTCTCTAGCTAAATTTTGATGTGCAAGAGGTTTTATCTTAAATGTACTACGAATGTACTTAACTGAAAGATATTATTTTATTTTGAAAGTTGCGATACAATCTCCTTGGATATGGAAATATTTGAGACATCTCTTATGGTTTTAGATTTCAGGGTAACCGAAGTGAGATACTTTCCCCTTTGATTTGTGTGGTGTTATAATTTTAGCTACTGTAAAATCCAGCGCAAAGCTCATAAATTTACAGTGTTAAACAATTGTTTAAAGCAGGAAGAAAATGAAGATTGTTGCAGTTGCAGTTAGGTCATTAAGTGTCAATTTGTCACATCAGTTTTATCAGACTCATACGCTCAGAAGTCTTTCCACTTGGAGATTTACAGGTACTTGGTCTGTTTATTGTCTCCTTTTGAAGCTATGTTCAACCTTGTTGCTGATATTTTGGTAATTGATTTTGATGATTTGGCTGTATACGTGTTTGGTTTCTATGAAGTTTGAGTTTGTGAATGTTTTATGCTTAACTCCTCTATGATTGGAAGTCTGCTTATGAACCAAAAGGTCAAGGCCAAGGCTTGCCAGCCTGCCTCTCACCATTGTTAAAAGTGGAAATTTTATTTCTCATTGCATTTAGAATTCTGTCACAACAAAGGTTATACAACTACAAATAGCTTGCTCTACAAGGAACAGAAACAGTTGCAGCCAGTTGTCGCATGCCAGCTGACTGGGCTAAACTAACTATTACAATATTAACACATGATAGAACTAACATGTCATGGTCCCTAACATCTGAATAAACAGTTTTGAGTTGAAATTTAGACTGACTAATTTCTTTATTTGGAAAAGAAGATCAAGCTCGATTATTTAGCTCACATGATTCACATTTCAAAATATTACAAATGGGTGAGATTGAGAGCCCTTCTTTAGTACTTAATTAGGTTCAGATAATGTGGAGATTTATATTCAGTGTCAGTAGTAACAACAGAAGGAGATTAGTCTGCATGAATGATTAAAAACATGCACCAATCATCTTTCCATACTCTGGTCCTGAATGTCAAAGGAGTTAGAGAAAATGGCATTTTAACAGTTAAGGAAATGGGTTAGTTGGCTGATTGAAGCTAGATTTAATGGACAATCAGGAAAGATTAGAACTGAATCCAAAGGTATGGGTGGAAGAGAGTTCTTGACCAATGCCTGTAGCTTTAATCTCAAGGCCATTTGCAAGGGTGTTAAATAATTTTTGTGAGATAAAATTGGGATGATAGAAGAATTACCAACTTATCAACAATATGATCAAAAGCATGAAATTGCAACATCCTGGATCCAATAACCTAATATTGAGAAAAGCAAAATACGGAATTACCATCCTGAGTCACTGAGGCTGAGGTAAATATTGAATGAACTGCCTTTAGTTTTGAAGATTCTCTGTATATGATGTGAAAATTTTATTCTTTGGAGGGTATTCATCCTTTTTCTAAAATCCTACTCTTGGGATCGAGATTTGTTTGTAATTCTGAAGGAAAATGCAAGCACCTCGTAGGGGAGGGGAATAGGTGGGCTCCTAGAGTGTAAGAGAAATTTTACATGGAGGATCGGGCCTGACTTGAGTTGGTTCTAATAGAGTTACAATCTTGTTGAAGGTGCAGCATTTTTTCTTTTTTTCTTTTTAAAGTTGATTAATCACCCACATCTTGTGTTTTTTTCGTGTGAAGTAGGGTCCTGGCAAATTGCTTCTCTTCATGTTCTTAGGTTTTTGTTTGTACATGTTTTCCAGTGCTGAGAAGAGTTAACTCCACTTCTGAATTTTTATTTTTCACAGTATGTAGTAGGCCAAACAGGAAGTATATATTTCTATTGAATATTCAATCAGGGAAGGTTCACATAATCTTTGGAATAAGAAGGAAAGAAAAATGTTATATAGTAAATCTCTATGGATTTAAACTTTAATCAGATGAGAATTGCATGTGTTCTATATAATAGGCCTAGCAGATTTCTGCACGTTACATATAACATATCATTTGGGATTTTTTAGCATTTATTACTTTACCGAACTCATGTAAGTATAAATTCAATAGTATGTGGTCTGTTGCTAGAATCACAATTTCCCAAATTTTATACCGATGTTTTAAATTTTTTATCTTTTTTATCTGTCTCTCATAACTGTACTGTGGATTTAAAATTATTCCTTATGATTCTTGCCCTGTGTTTGAGCAGATAATCGAACTGGTGATCAGCAGGCTAACAAGTCAGAGTATCCTGAGGAGTTTGGGATGTTTGGAGAGAATCGTGGTAGATATGCCCAATTTGATTCCGCTCTTGAAAAGATTAACCAACAGGGAATAGGTAGTGATCATCAGGCTAACAAGTCATGGTCTCCTGAGGAGTTTGGGAAGTTTGGAGAAAATCGTGGTAGATATGCCCAATTTGATTCCATTATTGAAAAGATTGACCAACAGGGAATGGGTCGACAAAGATCTGGTTCAGGAAATGCTTTTGGTTCTGATATAATGGATAACCTAGAAGAAAATCATGACACTTTACTTGATGGAATGGATGGAAGACTGAAGAATGCTGCCTCATACTTTGAATTTGATGAGGAAGAAATTGACAAAGAAGATTATGCTTTTCGATATGATGCCAATTTTCCACTTGGTTATACATATGATACAAAGGTAAGTTGAATGACAATGCCTATTTTCCTTGGTTATCTTTTTTCTATATTTATCTTTAATTTTATATGTTTGTTTGTGCTTAATTCTGTCATATGCATGAGGGCATCAAATGTTGTATGTCTGAATTGATGATTGATGTCGTGATAAATTATACACATGTTTGGTAGGAGGTATTGAATGAAATATAGTGAAGAGTATTTTTTTCAATACTGATAGCAGCACGAAGTGACTGGCACCAATAATGCTATAATGGAATAGCAGGATGGCCATAAAGTTGAGATTATAGATCTTTGATGTAAATAATCATAATGTATATTATATATACTGAAAAATAAAAAAAATATCCAACATTAAAGAGATATTCACAAGTTATTCTAAAAGAAAAAAAAAACTGTTAAACTCTAGGAGAAAGAGAGGTATTAAGCTGAAACTGTATTTTCTGAGACAATACGGATGCCTATTGTGAAAAATGAATCTATTCAATAAATAGAAGAACATTGATATCTTCTAACAATAAAGATATAGTACAAGAATAAATAATAACGTTCCTAATAATACATATATAATCTTGATTATATAGGATATGCTCCTCGTTACTATAATTATAACAAGAACGATGGGTATTGATTGGATGAGTAGCAGAATAGAGGGTGATAAAAAAAGGAACAAGATTTGCAAGCTATGACTGGGTAGCAACAGACAGTTGTAATGGTCCAGGAAGTGTGTGATTGTGGTTAAGTAGCAAGAGACACTAGTAACCAGTATGTGGGTGTCAGAAAATGTTGGGAATGGTTGGAAATAGCAATCCATTAGGTGAGCTCATGCGAGTGGGTAAGATAAAGGCATGTGAATATGGTTGGATAGTAATGAAAGAGATTTGCATTTCTTGATATCTTATGTGTTGGAGGTATCTTTATTGATTGTATCAATTAAAAATGGAGGGAATACGCATTTGGGAAATTTTGAATGGGTGTTCATGATGTTCTCCTCATGAAAGAATTTTTTTGTTGCAGTGGTTTTTAGAAGGTCGTTTGACAGAACAGAATACTGTTACTCTGTTTGCTGTCTCTTGTTTATCCTTTTTAATTTACACATAATTTCAGTCTATTGAATTGAAGGGTTTAAATTAGATCAATTAACATATACACATCTGATTGTTCATATTTTTTTTTTTTTTTTATCAGCATCTGATTGTTCATATACAATGGTATGTATGATTAACCAATAATGTTAAATGCTTTGGATCCTATCACCGGTCTTATTTTGTCTGCTTTAAACAACTATGGCTACGATATCCCATTCACTTCATGATATCTCAACCTTTACTCTGTTAATGTTTATTTTGTATTATGTGGTACATATTAGTTTTCTAATTTGTGCAGTATCTTTCTTCATACAGGATCTGGATCTTACAAAACCTGGTGTACGCAAGCCTCCCGTAAGGTGGGAATTCAGTGTAACCACCAAAGAAGTTCTTAGGAAAGCAGATTTCAGGGTTAGCACTTATGTCAGAGTAGTTTCTTTATAGTAATGCATCTACCGTATTCTTCTGATTTCTGTGTTGCAGTGAAAATTGTCACTTGCATGAATATTCTGTTTTTGCATATTACTATTATGATAAAATAAACTAACTTCACGACTTGCACGTTCTCATAGTGAGAGACACTTTCGCATCTCATTAAATGTTTTGTTAATCCGTGTGTGCTTTGTTGCATTGTCTTTGGTGAAAGCAAAACTGGAAATGAATAAAAATATTTTTATTATCACAACTATCTTATGTAGATTGTCAGGTTGTTTGTGTACATTTCTCACCATATATATTCATTTTAGGATTTATGCGAATGGTGTTTAAGTCAACCTTAACCATACCATCATGACCTCTTCCATGTGTGTTAATATTAAATCAGATGTCTTGTATGTTAACTATAAAAATAAAAGATAATTGATATAGATTACAGATTCATTTGAACAAGCTGAAAGTTATCCTTCCAGTTTGCTTTGATCCATGGCTCTAAATACTGTGCATTCTTAGAACCAATTTGATAAAGTTGTATGAAAATTTCTTGTTAAGTTTTTCACTTGCAACTCAAGCCTAAAATTTTCTCCCGCTTCTGTATGCTAAGTTGTAATCGATTTATGGATTAGTCAATTTTAAATTGAGTGAAGGCAGATGAAGGCGAGGTAAATGTATGTTGCAACTCTGTCTAGTCACCGTAGCTTTTCTTTCATTCTTGCTAGTGAAACTATGATAACATATTCCCTTTATAACAAAGTATCTTCCTATTAAATATTAATGCTATTTTTGGAATGGCTTAGTAGTATTTATGTTTTCATGCAGAATGTTAGATTCCTGGCAAATTTCTTAACAGAGGCAGGAATTATTATCAAGAGAAGCCAGGTAAGTTCTAAAACTATATTGACAGTAAAGTTGTAAGAATGATGGAGGAAAAATAAATTATGGGTATTTCAGAATTAGTACTGCAGTGATTCCTCTTGTATTTTTTCCCCTACTCAAGCTTATTATATATAGAGAGTTTGTTTGGATAAAATTTTCTATAAACATTTATAGAAGAAGAAAATAAAAAATAATAATATTTTTTTCCAAAAGTTAAAATTAGTTAATGTGCAAGTCAATTTATACAAGTTGTTTCATGAATCATGATAGTTTTAACTTGTGTATAAGTTGATTTTAGTTTTTGGAGAAAAAATTCTCATTTCTTCCTCTATTAAGTATTAATGAAGAATTCATAAACTTGTTATATATTGTGAGATCTTAACACTGTTTCTTCTTGATCATTGAATAGACCGGCATTAGTGCAAAGGCTCAAAGAAAGGTTGCCAGGGAGATAAAAACTGCTCGAGCATTGGGCTTGTTGCCCTTTACAACAATGGGAACAAAGTCATTTGTTTTTGGAAAAACTATGGAGAGTCTTGATGAAGACTTTGCTTACAAAACTAAGACGCAGGACATGGATATGGAACATGATTTGGACGTAGTAGATCAAGCTTAGAACACTGGTGTAGATACTTATGCTTGTGGAGTTGAAGTAGCTTGCATAATCTCATCTACTTGTTCTTTTGTTTCTCTCTTTGGCCAAGAGACTTGAAATTTATTGGAATCTTAATTTTGCATCTGACACTTTTTTTTATTACTAAGGAACTTGTAATTTATACTTACACAAGGTTATGTGGCCTAATCTTTTTTTTTTTGGCCTAAATGCTTCACAGATGAAGTTCATGTTAAGAATTTTATGAATAAAGTAGAAGTTCGATAAATATAGGTAATTTTTTCAAACCAAGTTCTTTATTAATGTGTTAAATTGATAGAGGGAGAGCAACAAGGTTTACCATTAACCCTCCCTCCTTTAAATTTATTTCAGTTTCCTTTTTTAATGATATGATAAGATCGAATTTATTTTATTTTAAATGTTTTTAGATTTTTTTTCCCAAATATGTTGAACTTAACTCCTACGGGAAAAAAGTTCGAAAAAAATGGATCACACACTACCTATTTTACTTGTATTCATTGTTTAAAACTGAGAATAGTAATGAATTGGTAAAGTTACTCTTGCATTATTGTTCATTTTAGGGAGTGTATGGCTCAATAATTTTTTTTTAGTTTTACTAGAATTTGAAGTTGAAAGAGTTTTATTTTTTTGTTATTTTACTTTTTAAAAAATAACTATCAAGAAACCATATTCCTTGAGATTGATTTTTAATCAATTTTCCCGTAAAAATCATTATGAGGGGAGAGTTTGGAAGCTTACATTCGGAAGTTAATAAAAGTTTGCACACAAAAAAATACGCTATTTTTATTAAATATTTTAATGTAGTAAAGAAGGAATGATTTAAGTAAAAGTAATATATTACCCTTTGATTTTATATCCAAATTGGTTTAAAAAAAATAGTGCATTGATTAATAAATCTTTAATTACATTTTTTTTATGTAAATTAATCTTTCAAATATATGTTTTATTAATATATCGTAAGTTTTTTAGAGGATATCAGGATCGTTGTCCGGATGTCTTTTAAACATAATATTATAAACATCCTTTAACACAATAATTATCATAATTATTGTACGAAAATTCTCATAAAATTCAAAAAATTTACCTTAAAAACTATCTTAATCTTGATCCAATGTTAGAGGTCAATCACGGTCCTATAAGTAGACACACAAACTAATGCAAATATGTGTTAATATATTCAATTATATCATATCAAACAATGACTTAGACGTCAGAGTACCTTTTGTAGGTACATCACCTATATCGACCAGAAACCGAATATCACACGACATCCCCAATCAAAATCAACAGCAATTTAGGAAGCTTAAGAGAGGACCTTGACTTTTTCGACCTTTTAAATAATTTCAAATTTCATCTAAAAGTAAAAATTTAAAATTCTTCATCAGATACATATTTTGGTCTTTGTTGTTTGAGTTGACCTGAGCCGAATAAACTTGTATCAACCTCATGTGAGATTAACCCAACTTAATTTAACATGTAAAGATAAAGTAAGGAAGATGTGTCGTCCTACACCCATACATTTTTTAAAATATCAAAATTATCCTTAACAATTTTGGATGATAATGGGATGTGGTGGTTTCTGGCAATTGAGTTTCGGAAATACATTCTGGAATAGGTAATCTGTAATAAAATAAATGAATTTCAAAAATCACTAACCCATAAGATAAAAAAAATTCATTAAAGAAGAGAAGAGGAGGTGTTCCATAAGCCATTGTATTTTCCAAAATAGAAAATCCATAAAAAACAAAACATTATAAAATATTCCGGGAATAGTATATGCATGCACACCTCCATTTTCATTTTGGATTTGCAATTGCAAATATTTCGGATTACCATTACTGGAAGCCAAAAAAATGAAACATACATTTTCTATGAGGAACAACGCTTGCAAAACCAGCTCTTAATCATCACAATGTTGTTGGAAAGCAACAAGGTCTAGGGTTGCACTAACCTGTGATTTTTAAAAAGTCTCTTGTCAATCCACAATTATATAGAAGTGAAAGAAACAAAATGTATAAGTGCACAAAGAGAAACCCAAATAAATAGGAAGACAGAACAATATAAAAACCACGTTATTCAATTAATGAAATAAATAAACCACAGTAACTTAATTAAAAAATATTTTTTTAAAAATATTTAATACACTAAAGTAATTTAATAAAAACAGATTAAAAATATCTAAATTTATAAAAAATTAAAACATATTTAAAAAAAATATATTGAAAATTTAGTCAACACAACTAAATTTTTTAAGACTGAAACTTAGTTTTGGCCTTATTGAAGTCCTTACCACCATGCGAATGTAATATTTATAGTTATTGTCTTCCTTGAGTATTTATTGAGTTATCAAAAGCTTGTTGGTACTTAGAGAGTTTGGTGGAGACATTCTTTTTTTCTTCTTCTTTATTTCTTACTTTTGTCTTTCCCAAGACAAATTTTCAAAACACAACCCTTATGCTCTTTATGATATTCCCACATGTTTGAAATGTTGTTACGATAAAAAAAAAATTATTAATTTTTTTATTTGTTTCTATAATTTTTATAATTATAAATTTTTCATACATATTATTTTTATTGACTAATTAAATAATTTATTGGATTAGTTAATTAGTGGATGGGTCTAATATTCCTGCAGTATAAGTAGACACTTTGGTCTAAATTATGATTTACTTTGAATTGAAGCTTAAGTTGGAGAAATTTTGTCTCTAGGATATAACAAATATTTCTCATCTTATTATTAATTATGTGTGTGACATTTTCTTAATCTTTCCGAGAATAATCACATCATTAATCTAAAAAAGTATGCATAATGTAATTAAGAATCACACCACATCTTTTAAAAGATTGACACATGCTAAACGTGTTTAATTAGAATCTAACATTTGATACGTACTAATTTGTTTATTTCTAAATACTTGTGTAATAAAATTAATAATTTGAATTAAGTAAATAATAAATATTTTCATTTGCTTAGTTTAGAAGTAATCTCACCTTATCATATTAATGATATTAATCACACAATAAATTCATTTTTCTTAGTTTTTCTCCTTCTTCTTCACGCGCCTCTCATTTCGCGTATCATGTTTCACTTACTGCAGTATTATGGTATTTTTTTTCACTCTCTTTTCTTAATTTTGCTTTCATATTTGAAGAATTTTAAATAAAAACTTAAATATATTTAATGTTTAAAATATAAAACATTATTTAATTGAACAATTAATAACTTATAAAAATAAATAAGAATGTATAAAATTATTAAGTTTAATAGACAAACGATATTATAAAAAGATTTTGTCTAACCATTTTGCTATTGCAACAACTTTTTTGAGGTCATTATGATTTATAAGATTCTATTTTAATTTATAACTGTATTTTTTTTCATTCTTTTGATCTTAATAATCTAAGATCATTTACCATATTTTTAATGGAATAAAGTTAATTAAATAAAATGAAAAGATAAAACAATGTAACGCCGAGTTTGTTTCTGGTTATGATATTTTAGGGGAATGAAAGAGAGACTCTAACAACCGTTTGGATTCAAGTGATTGAGATGAATTAATAAAATAAAATATTTTAAATTATAATAAATAAAAGAACAAAAATTTCAAGTATAGAAACACACACGTGATTAAACCAAGAATTTTACAAACATTAATACTAAATTATTTTTTGTATGATATTATAGAAAAAAAAACGTTTTATCAAACTATAATAAATTATGAGGAGACACGTTTTTGTGTATAGGATTTTTGTCATATTATGAGAATGGTACTATAAAAAAAATATTTTAAATTACTTTGCATTTGTTTAGAGGAGGGGGAGAGTGAAAAATTATGTTATTTGAATGCGAAAAAAGTTAATAGATTTGAGTGGAAAGAATGTAGATGAAGTGATTGAAATGTAAACAAAATTAATTGTATTTTTAATTAATTGACAAAATATTCTATCATGAAAATGAGAAGACTTTCAATTAAAATAAAAATAAATGTTTAGATATATATATTTTTTGATTTATTTGTAGAATTGGTTTCAAATAAAGAATAATTTTCATAATTAAAAAGTATATATATTTATGTATTATTGTGGTTTGAAATTTGTAATTAAAGAACAAATGTAATGTTTAAATATTTTCAATCAATGTGTTTAGGTAAAGAGAATAATATTAGTAATTATAATACATGGTGTTGATGGAAAATTAATGTCACATTAAATTTGTTAACATTCTATTTATCAACAAATTAAGAATAATATGACCATTAATTATTGTAATTACAAGTTGATTTAATGCAAACAAGACATTGCATAATCGATTAAGTTTCAAAACATAATTCATTACGAATACACGCCTAATCAATTACAATTAAAGATATAATATGTTGTAGGAGTTATTTGATTAAGGGCTCAAACATATTAATTGAAGTTTTCATGCATAATTGTTTACGAAACATGCCTAGTCAATTACAATTAAAAACATAATCTTACGTTGTAGGATTAATTGATTAAGAGCTCAAATATAATAACTCAAGTGTTCACACATAATTAATTAATTAAAAATACATACCTAACTAATTACAAAAGAGATAATCGATTATAATGAAGATTATAGTGAAGTAATTGATAAGACTCAAATATAATAGATTAAATACTCCAAAAATCATATTTATATGGTATCCATTTATCAAGAAAAAAAAACATGCACGTAATATCTTCAACCTCATATATAAACAAAACAACAAAACACCATTTAATCTTCTTCCTTCCCCCTTCACTTTCTTTTCACCAAAATAAGCCCAAATACACTCAACCAAAAACTACACTCACCATAAACAAACACAACCCTACATATATTTGTTTAATTTGCATAATAAACTAATTACTATTCTAAAAGCGTAAAACCTGAAAAGAGAGAAATAAAAAAATAAAAGTTATAATATAATGAAAGAAAAAAAAACATAAAAGAGAGAGAGAGAGAAATAATGAAAGAAGAGAATGCATTATAATAGAAATAGAGGGAAAAAACTAAAACTCCCACTAGTTAAAAAAGCAAAAATAAGTGCACATTTACTTTATAGTTATTATGTAAATATAATAATTTCTTAATGGATGAAAAATAAAAAATTTATACCAAATAAATATATTCCACTACATTTTATTATAAGTAACTTTTTTATTTTTATCATCATCAAAACATCCATTATTTATTCTAAATAATAATTATTGTAGGTGTTGTGCGTGAAAGAGAGAGAACAGGAGCAAGTGGGGCAAGGAATTTCAGAAGAGACGGCGTCGTTTCGAAATAGTCATGTGAAACCTGACTTTTCAGAATAGAAGCAGATCCAGCTGGCAATGGACCTATTGCCAGTCTGTACTTCGGGCAACTACCCGAACTGCCCGTAACGTCTCCTCCATCCTTCTATATAAACCACCATTTTCGCCTCTTCCCAAAGCGAACTCTCACTGCCCCCAACCAAACCCAAACCCTAAATACCGAAAACAGAAAAATCAAAACAATACCAATGGCTCTCTCCAAAGCAATGTTCATCGCCGTAATGTCGGTCCTCGTCGCCGTCATCTCCGCCGCCGACGCTCCGGCCCCGAGTCCGACGTCTCCCGCCATCGCCGTTTCTCCGTCCTTCGTCGCCGGTGTTGTTGCTGCCGTTGCTGCTCTCGCCTTCGGTTCTTCTCTCCGGATCTGAGCGTAGCTCATGGATTTTCTCGTTTACCTGTGTGGATGTTTAGTAGACTGGAAATTTTAGTAGCATTAGTATATAATTCTCTCTTTCTCTCTATTCATGTCTCTATGTAGAGATTATATATGTTGATTGCTGGATCTATATTGTTTTTTACGAGTTTAGTAGTATTATTGTTGTTATTGTGATCATTGTTTCTAGTACATAATCGATTTCTTTTATATATATATTTGAGCTGCACTGTTTGCAGTTTTAAGTTTTTGTGTTTTTGTTAAATTTATTCGTTGAGTTGGCTGTGAATTTTACTTTAAATATTTGTAGCGATGAATTTTGTTTGACTTCGCCTGAAACTAAAATTTCTCCGAAAAATTAAACACGGTTTCTTTCTTCAAATCTATGTTCGTGAAAAAGTTATAGTTCCGTTCAATTCCTGTAGCTGTTGTAACGAAATCAAGCTGTTTGATCTCTGCTGTTGAAATCGCTCTACGATTTAATGTTTATTTCACGCATTAGGTTCATTCTTAGCTGCTCTCAAGGTAGTAAGAGATTGTTCTTTCTTTCTTAATTTATTTATTATAAGAATTAAATTTTAAGAATCTGCAATAATTTATACACTATTTTAACTACATATTAATAGATATGTATTGCAATAATTACATTTAGAGAATTTAACGTTTGTATTGCAGACTATTCACGTTTACAGCAAATTTCAAGCATTATTTGAGTAAGTTGGCTATTTTTATTTCTTAAAATAGAATAGTTATTTTACATTTAATTTGGATTATAACTTAACGTCAGAGTATCGCTTTCAAAACAATGGACTTCTAATGTTAATTTCGTAACCGAAACTTTTTTTATTAAGGTAATATTTTAGTTTTAATTTAAACAGATAATCGTATTCCTATTAAATGTTTGTGCATACTTTTAGTTACTTTTGCTTAATTAATTATACTCGCGGAAGCGTGGTTCCTTCACACAATAACACTATTGGAAAGATGACGATAATCTCTATTAACTAATTGCCATTTGGCAGATTGAAAAGAAATCTTCCGAATTACGTTTTCTCGAAAAAGAATAGAATGAGTTGGTGGACACCTTTTTCTTAGGTCCTCGTAAATGCCCTTTGAAATTATACCTTTCTACCTTTTTCTTTTGCTCAGTTGCGTTGCCATTTCTTAATGGAAGCTTGTCAATTACACCAACAATAATTCTAATTTCGTGCGTAACATTTTTTGTATGGTAAATATTCAATGTTTCATATTTTCAAGATATTAAATACATTAGTTAATATTTTTATAGAATGGATTTAATATTTTATCAAACAAGAAATTTTGTGCGAAAAATAACCGCGCTATGTCCTTTCCAATACTTTCAATAACTGTTATTTTTATTGGTTAAACAAGACACTTGCATGGTTGATCTCAGTGCAAATATCAATTAATTTTATTTTATTGGATCATTCCTTCATTTAATTGACATTATTAATGTTTTATCTCAAAGTTCAAGAAAAAAGTAGTTGAAGAAAAATATTTATTCTTGAATACTATATTCGTTTCTGAAATTGATTTTCTTTATACTTTAAGAAATAGAAAATAATTAATTCTAAGACAAAAAAATATTTTAAGATGAAAATACCAGTAATTTATTTTTATCTTTATATAATAAAAACTTTATTTTGAAATGGAGATAGTATAATTAAATACTACTAACTGCCACTAATTTATTTAACTGAAGTGTGCAATTGGCATTGAGTTTGTGGTGTCATTCCCCATCTAAGCTCGTTTGTGGGTGAAAGCAACACACACAAATAAAATTGCCCCAATTGCTTCCTTGGAAAGTCTTTGGAAACTTTCATTACTTCCATGGAAAGGCGTTGAATAATACTCTTGCACTACTGCCAAATCGAAGCTTCATTTCTGAGAAAGTGGGTGAAATAGAAAAAAGGATCATTCAAACTTTTCTGGTAATTTTTACAAATTTTACATTTCAGAGACATTGTATTTATACATATTTTTATGTTTTAATATGTTTTCATATAAATTTATTTTTAGTCTCTAAAATTTAAAAGTGGACTTTTTTTTTTATCTTAAATATGGCTAAAATTTCACTTAGATGATTAATAATTTCAAGTTATTTATATGATATTTCATTTTAGATTCTTATAATCAAATACCCAATTACATGTTTATTTTTTAAAATATTTATTTTAACAATATTTAGTATAAGACGTTCGGACAAAGAGAACCAATTGTTTTCAAATTACAAATATTAAAAATTTATTTTTTAATTTAAAGTATAATTTTGCTAAAATTAAATTTTGGTGTTTATACCTATGAACAAGGAATCAATCCCTTAAATTATTCCATGTTTAGCTGTAACAGCATCTCTCCCCTTAACCAACAATGATGTGTTTAACCATTCTTTAAAAAGGGGTTGTCTTTGTTGCCAGATACTAACCAAAGAAAAAGTGGTTACAAGAACATTTTGAAAGTACTAACATTTCTCATGCTTCTTTTCACTTTGGAAAAAGCAGCTTCTTTATTAAAAGAAATTATCTGTCATTGCTTCTCTGTGGATGGTGAAGAGTGCAATCACTGCCAAATCTTTGTACCTCTTTCAATTCATGAGTCACTCAATTTAGTGGACCAAGTCTTTTGAGTAGCTAACTAAGACCACCTCATTCCTTAACACTTTCAACTTCTCAATTCATGCTCTTTCAAGTACAATGACACTGCTTAGACAATTATTTTCATAACAACCTCTATGAAAAGAAAACATTACAAAATAAAATTATTTTTTTATAGGTTGAAATGAATTTATATAATGTCAAAAAATTGGAATTATTGCATGTAGCTTTTTCGCGGAATCCCATGGTTCAAACATCTTTCTGGGTTATGGTGTATAATAGGTTGTGTTAGTTTCTATTTTATTTTTTTTAAATCAGTCACAAAATTTTGATTACTTTTCTTGTTAAGTTCTTATCTTTATAGAAGAAAATAATTCCCACAACATATGGGTACTTGATACAGTTTCAAAAAATTGTGGATTTGTTTTAAATTTTAAGTTTTCTAACTAAAATTTAAACACTCTTACACACACTCAAAGATAGTGAATCCAATAATAAGGTTGAAAGGATGAGAGAGAAAGCAAGAGAAGGATGCTAGTGCCATTTTCCAGCTGTCACTGCGTTACGTTGCGTTTTGGAGTGATGAGCTTGGTTGAGAAAAAAACCCTATTTATAAAAATTTTAGTACATTTCTAATCGAAATTGTTTATAAATAAAAGTAATGTTATATATATAAATTAAATATATTAAAGAGCATTTTGAATTTTTTTAAAATTTTGGAGGGAACGAGCCTTTTGAAATTTAAAGAGAATTATTTATAAATTAAAAAAAAATACTTTATGTTTTATATACATTTTTTTTTAATTTTAAACATCTTATGTGTGTTAGATTTATATTAAAATAGAATAATATTTTTTTATAAATAACTATTTTAACTAATCCTCGGGTAGAGAACTATCTAACCTATATTATTTTATTAAATAAAATATAGGATACCTATTGAATAAGATTTAAACGGTCAATATTTAAAGAAAACCAATACGTGAATGAGTTACTTTTATCCTTACTTTCAAATATACTGTATTATATTCCATTTCATTTTTAATAATAAATGGTGGAAGGTCTATTAGGATTATAATTACGATAGAGATGTGTCACTTTTTTCACTTTTTTTTAAAAAGAATAAATTATGATAAATTTAATGGATTTTAAGGTCGATATGTCCAAATTCGTTTATAATAAGAAATTTTGATATGTCTAAATTCATTTAGTACAATAAATTTTTGTTGAGCATATTTGAGATTGATAGTATGTATACCTCATTTTAAACGTTCTGATCATTAAACTGATGAATGATGATAAGGTTACAAATTTAGAGAGAAGATAGAGGAGAAAAGAAAAATATTTTCTAGAGAGATGATGATTATTTTAAAATGAAACTTGGATGATAAAATACTAATATGTCATTTTAATTATATCATTTCTATTCTAAAGCTATTTTTTAGATTCTTACACAAACAAAACACAACAAATACAAAAGTAAGCTAACACAATAAATTAAATCAATCAATATATAATATACATTCATCACATTATCACTCACATCATCATACATCATTTATTCAACAAATTCACATTTCAACACACATTCTCAATAATAAATTGACAATATATAAAAAAATTACACATGAATGATTATATAAGTAACAAAAATTCTTGATTGTATCTCGTATTATCAAGGAAATTTGTTATCACAATACATCACCTGAAATACTCATATTAAGTATGTAGTACAAAAAACTAACATTTAACTCATCAAAATCATTATAAGTAAACATAGTTTCAACTTCTTATGTTATTAGGGTTTCTTACATCTACTTTACAAATCATGATACAAAAACTCCTTCAATTTCTCAACTGTCAACATCTTAATCTTTGTGACTTTACACTGTAACTACACATGATCATAATACCATCATAGGTATCAAACATTACACAAACCAATACATCTTATCACATATATTCATTATTCATAAATCACAATCCATAAATATCAATTCAATTCAATACATATACATACATAATCATTACGTAACACCTCTTGTACTTAGAAAAAACATTTACAATTAAGTATATGTGGCTTGAACAAGACCCCATATGATAATAAATTATCTTATCATATGACTTATCCTTTTTATATTATCATTTGACGTTGAATTTTATGGTTTAAACAATTATTTGGATGTAGAAGTGATTACTATTTTTCTCATCATTTATGTATAATCATTTATATTCTAAAGTAATGGTGCAAAATTCAAGCACGAGAGAGAAAAACTATATTACTAAAGCAGTAGTGGAATGTGTATACACTAAATATCACCTCTTAAGTGATTGCTCGAAGTTAAAATGGTATACGTAGAAAATCAAAATTGTCATATTAACACATAAATGTTCCCAAACATATAAAAAAACTATAATTATGTCATAGAACAACTTTTATCGAAAATCATCTCATTTTATTTTGTAAGTATCATCACAACTCATACAAAAATTTCATTCAAATTCTTAATTAATGTCACCTCATCAAGTTTTTGTTTGTTTATTTTGTTTCATAGATTTAAATATTTTTAAGAGAAAAGTTTCTTTTGACACTAAAAACATAATATATATTTGACAATCATTTATAATAATATTTTAAATTAAATAAATATAATTAAAGTAATAATTTATTAGATTGTGAAGTGGATATGTTTTACGGTGTAAGTGACAAAGTATCACCACCCTATTTCTAATGTGTAAGAACGATTTGGATTGGATGACTGAATAAAAAAATAAATTTTATTTTATTTTATTTATAATAATAATTAAAAATATAAATATTATTAAAATATTTTAATATAATCAATTCTTTAAAAATATATTAAAATATTTATAATATAATCGATTATTGTGCGAAAAGAATGTGGTAATTTTAATTTTATTCTTTTCATACGTACATAGAAGAAGCATGAAGATATAATATCTAAATAAATTAAACAAATTATAGTGAGGAAAAATGTAAAGTAAAAAAAGTTGATGGTGCGTTGCATGAATTTTGACCTCCTTTGAAGAGCAAAAAAATCTTGGTCCTTCTCCTACTACCACTCTTATTATCATATGCAATGTCTCATGTGACCACCAATTTCTTATTATGAACAATAAGATGATTGTTAGAAGTCACTGTCATATCATACACATCCCTCTCTGGTGAGACAATTTCCTTGCCTTCACCCTCTCTCATATCTGAATTCTAAATAAGAAAAAACACAAACAATGAATATAATCCTATATGTTTGTTTTTTAACCTTTACTGACCTAAACATTACAAATAGGGGAAATAAATGTATATGCATTGAGAAATCCTTTTTCTATTGAAAAAAAAATTAAAGAAATAAGTTTAGGGGAGTGTGGGTTTATGAAATTTACCTTGTGGGTTGATCTAGACTGCAAGATTGAAGAGTTTGGGATATCAATGAATTTTGAGTAAAGTATGGGCACTTTTTCTTTCTCATACTTACGGATAATCAATGAATTTTAAGTAAAATGTGATCTTATCTTTTGGTAGGTCACTAGTGTTCATCTCATTTATTTTACTTCCTAAAAGAAAAAGGTTTAAATGTGATATCTGTTAGATTTATTCACAAGATTTCTTATAAGGGGCATGAGTGTTTATTGGTGAATGAAGAGAAGATGAAGTATATTTTACTATTTGTTAAAATATAAAATGGAACATACAATATGTAGGACTTAGTATCTCATGTGTATCATATAAGTGAGACATATCATATGTAACACTTACATCTCTTTAATTTCTTAAATGGATCTCATAAGTTTGAGATAAAAGTGGGATTAAAAGTAGTGAAATGTTAGGTAAGGTATATTGGAAGATGGGAGAAATTAAATTTAAATAGGAAATAGGTACCATAAGTTTTAAAGGTAAATTTTGGATATAAATTTAATGGTAGGAGAGACATTATAGGTAAGACTTGAGAAGCAAGTAAGAAGAAGAGAGAAGAAGTAAAGTAATGTTGAGTCCAATATTATACAATAATTTTGATATATAGGTGGTGTTAAAATAATTATACAAGATGTTGTAAATTGTGATGCAGAGTGACAAGGGTTTTCCCTGTGTTTGCATACAAAGTAATTGGTCCTTCATCCCTCCTAATGCGGTTGAAAATGGATGTGATTTGAAACTAGTGTAGTTGTAGGCTTCTGATTCCTCTCAACAGTTTTCCGAACACAAGCAAAGCAATATATGCCATGCCACACTAAAATATAAAGAACCTTCTTCTGGTCCCAGTAGTGTCCCAATTGCATTTACAGAGGTGGGACAATATATATTACATAATATAACAATAATCATAGTTTGGTGTTTTACTAGAGCACATTGCAGGAATTACGCACTGAAACCCCTTTGCAGAGAACTCCAGGGATTGGCAGGAATAGTGACACAAGCTTGTGCTGAGGCTTCACGCATTTGCTCCTTCTTTATTCCTACATTGCACATGTTCGCAAAGGACCTCATGTGTTTCATCCCATACTGAGACAACGATCCACAATGTGTCTCAAAAGTCCTTACCTGCATTGAAAGTAGATTAAGATTACCATTATTTTCTCTTAAACCAAAGTCATATCAACAACAGAGACCCAACTCTGTTTCAATTTCAACAATGTTTGCCCTTGTTCATGTTCAAAGAGGTTATTTTGCAATTAGAACCCATCACAAACCATAACTACATCATTGCTTCAAGGGTGAAGCTAAAAAAGCAATGAATCTAATTCTACTACACCATACTTATTTATGGAAAAATCTGTCTATCATATTAGCTTCAGAAAAAATGATACCATGGTTTTCAGGCAGTCCCAGTCATCAACAAGTGCGGATCCAGCCGGTCTTACAGCATTCAGTAATTCAGGAGCCTTTTCAATGCCAAATAAAAGCTTTCCAACAAGTTCCACACTGTCGTCTATATGCATTCTGTGAGACATTACTTCCAGAACTTGTTTCCGAGCTTCATTTTTCTTAGGAGAACCCTCAGGAGCTTTGCGGAACTGCCAATAAACAGTGTAGATGAAATTAAGATAAACCATAGTAAGCAAAATTTTATCACCCACAAAATAAAATGTGTTTTAGCATTTAGTGCCAAACATCATGGGAAAAAAGGTTACTACTAGTAAGTAGCATCAAGGCATGAGATGCACATAACTTTCCAAATCTATCGGTTTTAGTTTTACTTCCCCATTTGTGATATTGACTAGTTAGTTCAACTACTACTTTTAAATACTCAAATATATGGTTATGATATCCAATGCATTGACGCTTACACTTATCTCAACACCGAGGAGCATTGATTTGAGCAAACCATAAGTTTTGTTCCCATGATCAAGCAATTAATTCATAACAAAAAGAATGAATATTGCACAAAAGAGATACCTTATCCCAAAAATGGACGAGATCAGCATCCCTTTGGTTGACTGCTTTTGAAGATGACCATAAGGAGTTTTCATCCACGAAAGTCAAATTCTCATTTGCAGGATCTGTACCCAAATAATGGAAGAGAATATCCTTGCTAAGCCCTACATCACCATACTGCATCACGTGAGAGCCATAGTATAAACCTCCAGATATAGTCCTCTCTTTAACCTGTAAAGGCAGGATAAATAAGGCATCAGCCACAACTCTTATCACATCGCACTTATAAGTGAGCAATCAAGGTATTGAATTATATTCATATATTTATATCATTTAATTTAAAAAATTAAATCAAGTTATCAACAAGAACTTACCAATTTATATTGTTGGTGCAAAGTTTCTGTTCGCAAATTGTGTCTATCACTGCTCACAAGTAAAGAAAAATAAAATTAATCCCATAAAATTTACGTTATTATTTATGTAAAGTACAATTCTTCTGACCTACCAGCAAAAACAGAGCAAGTGCAAAAATAAATAAACACAACTATATGATAAAAAAGCGTCTCGAGGAACAAACAATTTGTATAAAATTCTTTCTCAGGACAATACAATACGATAGTCACAGGCATTGAACAACTCCATTGTGAATGCATAGGTCTTGAGTATATAGTATTGCATCATAATTGATCTCATTTATGATCTAATTGGTTTTCCCTATTATGCACATACCTGTCTTCCATCCAAGCAACACTGTACAGGTCACCCAAGCAGGTTGAATATTCTGGGGGAGGACTAGGATCCTCCCCAGGACAATATGTTCCCCAACTACTTTCATCGGCATTCGAAGCTGTTGTTGCATAAACATTGATATCTTCAGGAAGAAGACCTTCAAAGATACTTCCAGATTCACATGCCTCCAAATAAAATACCTGCACCACCATTGTTTAATTCAAAGATTTAGAGTGTTGAAAACATCTTATTACACTCTTAGCCAAAGCCCAGAGTTTTTTCTCCGGGGGAGGGGGGTAGGGTATTATTTACCCAAAAAACAATCAAATCTAAATTTAAAAAAATGATAACTATTAGAAACTCACTAGGTTTTTATACGTTCCAGAAGCATGTTTTTTCTTCAATACTTCATTCAGATCAGATGCATAAATGTAAGGACCAGCAGGCGACCCTAAAATCCATCCCCGTGTCAAAAAAAAAAAATCAAGTAAGAAATAGCAAGGAGCAGATATTAAAATTATTAGTAGGAAGAACCAATTTGTCATGTAATGATCCAATAGAAAATGATGACAGAAGAAATAGAGGTCAAAACAATTTGGATATCAAAAACACTAAAGACCATGTATCCCACCCCTCTCTCCCTCTTCTTTTTTCCTTTTGCTCTGTTAACTGTAATTTTACCTTCATGTTAGTTACCCACATGTATTAAAAAAGAATTCAAAAAAGAAATACAGAGAGGCAATCTACTGAATCATGGGATATATAATAGTCTCTAGATAAAGGATGACAATATTTTTTTTGATCAGAAAAGTATGACAATATTATATAACGGAAAAATAGGATTACGAAACCACAATGAATGACTGTCATTAAAATTTTCAGTGAGAGAATTCAGAAGCAACTAACCGAGCACCCCTGGACCACCATGATCAGAGTAGAATATAAATATGTGATCATTGGGCCCACTATTCACAACTTTCCCACTGCCACCAGTAAGTTTCGACTTATCTCCAAGTAAAGCAGCATAAAAGTTATGAGCAGTAACATCTTCACCAGTGTAATCCTATCAATCAGTCCACATATTAGAGCCTATCAAACTTGAAATAGCAATAAGATATTGATACTGAAAAACCTAACATAAATACCTTTGGAACTCCTTTATAAACATCATCTCCATTTGGACTGTTAATGATGACTCCACGCCTTGGATTTTCCGAATTGAATGCAATGTCATCATACATAAAAACAATGATATTTTCATCTTTCAGGCCACCTTTCCTCAGTAATTGATAGGCATGACAAATATCGGCCTGATGAAACAAGAAAAAATAGACATTAAAACTAAATAATTATGCAATACAGAAAATGATGTTAAATTAAGGGATTCCAGTGTTGTTTTTAGTTTTTCGTGTACGTATCATCGAAACATGAAACAGGTTTAAAGTTGAAAGTTCTGTAGTTACAAACTAAAAGCAGAAAATTAAAACAAGAAATAAAAGAATAACCTTTTAGAATGAGAGCCGACTAAGTTTTATAAACTCTGTTTAAATCATTGTCCTTATCTTTTATCTAAGTTTTATAAACTCCATTCATATCATTATGATCCCATCATAAAGGTTACAATTAAAATGGCAAAAAAACACAACTAAGACTCCTACTAAAAGATGGACCGCAATCAAAACGGTTTTCCAACATGATAAATTATACATCTCAGATTAATAAAACATTGAACTACAGGAACCAAACTTAACATAATTTGTATTTAAATGTTACAATCATTATCAATTTATTCAGAGAAAGCATTGATAATGATTTTTGCGTTGAAACTAAATTGCAATCACTTTCGAAACGGCACCAAATTGAGATTGAGTGTTGTGTACGATATCAATCGAGTATAGAAATGTTAATAAATGTTTTTTTTTCTTGCTTTTAAAAAACATTATTTTCTACTTCAGTCTTTTGGATGAAATTCACGTGAGTCTCGTTAAATATATGAATATCAGTAAAGTTTCTTAAACGATGTAATGACAGAGAACAAAAATAAAACATTTAAAACTATAATACAAAAAACATATATTATAATAATGCCAAAATTTAAAGAGAACAAACATACACACTAGTTATTACGTCATATTGCTTCACAAAAGAAGGTGTTTGCTTTTCAGTGAGAAATGTACACAGACAAAAATACAAGAGATATTATAAAATCAAATTAAAAAAATATTAAATATTTCATCTTAACATAAATAATAAAATACAATAATTTGAGTTAAAGAAAGAAAATTATAAGTGATCAAATTTCAGAGTGTATTTTCGTAAGAAAAGACAAATTTAGAGTGTATCATCAGCATTTCTGTTTTCAAGCCTTGCCTCCCTCACAATTATTGCTAACTCTGGTTACGCCCTTTTTGATAAAGAAAATCTCACATCTCTCCATCCAGTGACTCCCCTTTCTAAGTACGTGGTCCTTACATAAAAATAGGATACATATCTGTGTTTTTTAATATTAAAGAGAATGAAATAAATGCAATTTTTAAATTATTGAAAAAGGACACTCCAAGTGTACAATTATTCTCTATATTATAACTTTAAATTAAAAGTCAACAGTTTAGGTTGGTATTATTATTACGCAAGAGAATTGCTGATAATAATAATAATATGTTAGCAACTTAGCAAGAACACAAAAGAAATCCTTAGCCAGGCAAAAAAATTACTCAAAACACAAACATGCTTCGTTCCACCACCACAGACAAAAGTCAACTTGAAATTATTAGAGCAAATATTTATAACAATAGTAACAATAAGGTTTAATTATTAACTTAGTTCATAATTATTTTATTTGTAATCTTTATACTTCAACACTATTCATTTTACTCTTAAAATATCCTTTTAATTTGTGCAAGTTAGTATATCATAGTATAGTAGTTCGGATTTGTTAACAGGTACCGCAACTTATCAGGTTCACATAGAATTTAACTTGAATAGACACAAAGTGACTAGATTATTTTTTCAAAAGTCTTCTTCAATATATATATACTTAGTTTAAATTTCAATTAGAAAATAAATTGAAATTTACGACATATTTTTATTTCTACTGAATTTTGAAAAAAAAGAACTGTTTAATTAAAACTGAAAATTTGTTTGAATATGAAGAGTGATATCAAAGAGTTGGTTGAGCCGTCAGTTACAAGTCACGTCTATTTATTCAATAGGTCATTTGAACCGATAAGGATCAGAGATTCAATGGTCCTGGATCGGACGGTGCACACTCTCTGAAACATCGAATCTAAAATATTCCGTGGAAAGATTCACGATCGAACGGTTGCAATAATTTCTAATAAATTGAAAACATAAAAGCATTAAAAGTAGTAGAATCGCGAGAATAGGAGATGGACCTGATGTCTGTAATTCCAATAGCCGCTCGAACCAGCGAAGAGGATGGCCCAGCGCGTTCCATGGACGTTGTCGCCGTTACCGGAATCAGACGGCAGTCGGAGGAAGTCTCCGACGAGGTCACGGCCAGCAGAGACGAGAGCGACAAGGAAGAGAAGGAGGAGAGCGAGAAGAGAAGTGGTGGCGGTGGTGGTGGCCATTGGAAGAGCGAGGAGAGAAGAGTGTGATAAGTGGTGATTGGGGAAGTTGAACAGAGCAACAGAGATTAAATAGACAAACAATAATTGCAAATTGGGTTGCGGGTTACGGGTTGCGTCGGGGTGACGAATTGGATACCTTCCTTATTTTTGGTTACATTCATAACGGAAGCTTCACTGTGGGACCCACCTTCTCTTTTTCTCTTACGCCATCGATAGTGCTTCACCCATCCCTCACTATTATCAACGGGAGTGGTTAAGAAATTTGGATACTATAATATATATATATATAAATTAAAATTTAAAAATAAAAATGTTAGATTCTCTTTGTATAGGATCGTGGGCCTGGAATCGTAAATCAGATCAATGTGTGGGCCTGCTACTCTCAATTTTTGTTTTTTACTAGTTTTACGTTAAAACTTTTGTTTACTCTTTAAATAAAACATCTCTTAAATATACTTAAGTACAATAATTGTAAGATTCCAAATTTTTATATCGAGTACATCTCTGTGTTCGTGTGCTTATAAATTTAATTTTAAATAATTTTAATTTGATAACATATGTTTTAATTAAAAGTAAATTTATGATAAATTAATTTATATTTAAAAATATCATATAAGAACTACTTTTATGGATCAGTAATTTATATTTAGAAATATCATATAAAGGTACTTTATTTTTAATTTGATTTTGATTATAGAAATACAATCTTATCTCATAAAAAATTAAAGATAAAGAATAATAATTTGAGTGCATCTTTGTTCCCTTCAACACACTATTTGCCATTCCGTAGATACTTATCTGTTTGTGGAATCTCTTACATAATTGCATTTTCATATTCAAGGGTCTCTTTTGATGTGACATTGATTTGAATGTCAATTTTAATAAACACTACATACTTTTATAAACACTACAATATTATATTTATTATGATGCTTAAGCTTATAAATAGACATTATGCTATGGTCATCATTTAGGTTTTGATGAATATTACTTAATCAAATTATTGCCTTTTCAAATTAACTGGGTAATAATTACATTGGCCATACTGTGAATTCTGTTTTAAATTCTATCTACTTTTCTTTAATCATGTTATTAGCTTGTAGTATTTATTTATTTATTAATAAATAGTTTCTAACAGTAAAAAATCACTTTTAGTATAAGAGTTAAATTTTAAGCTTTTAATATTTTTAGAAGAAAAAAAACGGATGGGTTATGTTTATTTTGTAAAAGAGTTTGGGCCAATAATTTCTTTTAGAATTGGACTCACATGTATCAAAGAACAAAAGAATAAGTATGGGTGGTATCAATAAGATATGTGTTTTTTTCCTTTCACTTAATTTGTTTCTTTCTGTTACTTCAGTCTTGGGAATATGGCACGCAGGTCGAGATATAAATATGATTTTAAATTTAATTCAATATTATAATATATTATAAAATGTCTTAATATTTAATCGATGTGCTATCTCCAACATACTTTTTCACGTCAAATATATTATGGATGATCTAATAACCATAGGATAACAGGTGGTTTAATAAGTTCAACTGACAATCGTTAAAATAAACTCGAAATGACTATAATATCATATAAAAAAGTGAACTTTAAATCTAATTCAACCTCATAAAATCTCTTTATAAGATCGTGTTTACATCCACTTATATATTATAAAATATTCTAATCTTTATCGATGTGAGATCTCCAACACTAAGATATATAATCGATACCTGAGATAATTAGTTTACAAAAAATTATGATCAATCTTATTAAAAATAAGATTGATTAAAAAATCAAATCAATCTTCATTATTATTAATTAACCTAAAAGAACGAGATAATCTGATTAAACATGAATCTAAAATGTACACTTTTATCTTCCAACTATTTATTATTTTAAATATCAAATATGGAATTTAGCGTTGAAAAAACCTCTTACATTTTGGGATTATTGGTTTCCTACTTCAAATTACAAGTACTTGAGTGTTGGAAATTATGAAAAAAATCATAATAGCTTTAACTACTAAAGTAAATTGTGGTACTTTGATGTTTTTAGGATTTTTGTAGGAAGTGATTTAATTTAGTATTCCAAACAATTTAAATTATTCGAGTAATTTAGGAAAAAATTATTCTATATAAGCCTAACAAACTTAATAATTTCAAACTTTTTGATATTTACATAATTCATTCACCGTGAAATATTTTCATTTATGCACAAACTAACTTGAGAGTATATTAAAAAAATTTGCTTAAAACATAATATTTAAGCTCAGACTAAGGCATTTCTAGGAATAATTATATTTTTATTAAGAAAAATAATTCAGAACGAAAGAATTTAGTTGTTGTGAACTAAAGTAATTGTAAAGAATTTCACTTCAGATTATATAATTTTGTATGATTTCTTTCATGTATTTTATTTTATTTAAATTTATTAAAGGCTAATAAAGAAAATAACACTAATTAATTTTTTTTTAATTTAATAATATGTTTATTGCAAGAGTATAAAGGGGGGTAATGATGATAAAACAACGTGAATGGATAATTTATTTGATTTTAAATAATTTAGAATGTGGTATGATTAAATATAATGCTATTTTTTTTTTAAATACTTAATTTTACTTATTTTGTTCATGTTATTTGTTGCATAAATTTATATTTGAGAAATAGTATGTTGCGAGATAGCTTATCGAGAAAGTATCTTATCTTGTTGTATTTTTATTTTATTTTCTCAACTTCTTATCTTATCTTATCTTATACATGTATTTTATATATTGTATGCTAAATAATATATATAAATAGGGTGTTACATTTAATATTTTTTAAATGTATTTTGAACAAAAAAAATGTATGAATTTATAAAATTAGAAAGCCTGAGACTCAATAGATCTCTAAAAAATAGTGAATAAAAAAAAAAATACTCCTTTGGTTAAAGAAATAAACGCAATAAAATAATTTGTTCAGTCTTCTAATAATTAACTTGTTATATTTTCATGTTATGTTGTATTAGTCTTTTATTCATTAACATTTGTTTATTAAAATACCTGGATTTGAATAATAGATTTAAAATCATCATCTTCATGTGAAGAAAAAAAAAAACTCATCTATTGGTTAAGTTGAAAAGTAGAATATTCAAATCCTTGGTTTTGTTGAAAATTCACTGTAACTATATTTTTAGTAAGATTATTAAGCAGTAGTGTGTAAAATTTTAAGGATTTTGGTGGATGGTTTTATGGACACAATATTTACACATAAAAAAAAAGTAACATAAATCCTTGGAACCCTTTTCAAAAATTAATTCATCTAAAGGTTTACATTTTTTAATATGAACATTTTTTTTAAATAGTAAAAAATATTGGTTTTCAGATTTTTTTATAATATATTTTAATCAAATGGCAAATGATTCATGTTCTTATAAAGTATTATTACAGGACAAAGTACTTAATATGTTAGGTAGAGGTCGAATATTTTAGGACAAGAATTTCATTATTGGAGAATAACTTCTTGTTTATGGTATGATTTTAGGATGTTATGTACTAATGATCCAATTTACATGTTAATTATAATTTAGGTGTGATTAGTGTGTGATGTTTATTTAATAATAATATTTAATTAATTTGAAATTTGTGGGATGGTGTCATCAACAAACCTGTTGGTTGAAGATTATGTGTATGGAGTATTCGATCTTTTTTGTATATTTAGAAATGACAAAGCGGGCCGACCCGTTCCGCACTTGGCCGGTTCCGTATAAGGACCAAAATTCACATTTGTATTTTTTTTATAGAAATTAAATGAAAATGTTTTTTACTTTTTCTCTTGAAAAATTGTCAAATTGAGTCTATATATTTGCTACTATCAAACATCAATAATTATTTTATTCCATTTCAAACATTGTCAAACATTAATAATTCGATTAAGATAAAAAATCAAATATCAGTATTATTCCATTTCAAAAACATTAAAAATAACTAATTCAAAAACATTAAATATAAACACCACTACAATTAACATAGTTAATTAAAAAACATTAAAATTTTGTTCCTCTCCAAGTCATCACTGCAAAACTCAACCCAAGTCAACACACAAACTCTTTTTTTTTTGCGGGCAGCAAGCCAGCCCGCTCCACCCGTTGTTGGCCCGTGTGAATTATGAATTATGCGGAACAGACTGAAGCGGATCAGTTAGTTAAAAAATTAAATTTACCTCACATTTTTTATTAACCGACCCACATGACTCGCCCGCTTGCGACCCATATGCATATTCGATCTTGATCTGCCCGTACTACAATTCACTTGCAACTTTGAGTTCTTCAAGTATCACCAAAATTCTGCCAAATAAAATCCTTTCCTCAAGCCTTCACTTAATCCTTATCCAGAAACACAATCACCACCTTATGGAGTGTGTGTGAACAATAAGAGTTGAAGCCTTTTAAAGAGGATGACTAGTCAATTTTTATGTTCGATGTTGGCGCATCAAATCACGATTCAACATAATTTACTACTCTTCACCTTCTCTTTTTGAAGACAACAACGAGATATGATAGGAATAAAAAAAAGACTATATAAAGAGTTTATTCACCAACAACTTATTAATATAGGGTAACTAAAAGCATATCCAATAGTAGTTTTCTAATAGAATCAAACTTTTAAAATATCTATTAATAGAAAGATTCTCTCACACCAAATTCGAATGAGTATACTTTCTTTCTAATATAATTTATTCTACATTTACAGTAATATAAAAAAAAAATTCTAAACCATTTAATAAATATTTTTTAGCTATATATTACATATATTATTTTTAAAATCATACCCATGTAGTTTTTATTCAGACTTCAAATTTAATTAATGCTGGGAAGATGCACAAGAATTAAATATTTTTTTTTTAGAATTTAACTCACAATTAAAAATAATCTCAAATATTTTATTTCTGTTTTGCTATCGACAGAGTATGAGATAAAGGTGTCTACTTTACGTTCACGACAGTGCTTAATTTGTGGTGAAAATGATGTTCTGAGTGTTTGAAAATGATGTTTTGCAAGTGGATGTCGAAAATTTAGTTTTATATGAATGAGAACGAGGATCGGAGTAGTATTCTTTGTGAATTGAGAGAAAACATTTCGTTACCAAAATTGTTTATTTCTTTTCATTTTCTAAGGGTCTATTTGTATGATTGCGACCTGTTTCTATAGTGCAATTATGTTAGATATTTGTGAATCATTTATTAAGAAAAATAAATGATTTGATCCCGAACATTTATAATTATACTTACAATAATTAGTCATACCATTGTTATTTATAATGAAAAAAAAAACATTTGCTTATTTATATAATAGATCGTAAAGTAGATCTAAATTAGGAGAATTTTTACCTATTATAAATTTTTTAGGACATGCAAAAAATTATAATAGATCTCGGTTAAATATCTGAACAAAGAATATAACTTTTATTTCAATGATATTTTTTCAAATGAGAATACAATCTCCGTAAATAATTTTAAAATAGACTTATCAAATTTTACATTCTCTCTCGTTAAAGCTATACTATAAATTACATTTAAAACCATAGTATAAATGACATTCAAAACTAGAATTAGAGCTAATAATTATTGACTATTCAAATTTCAAAATAAAACTGATGATGTCTTTGAGTTTAATGTTAACCAATTCCTTCCTTAAACTCAAACTTTTCTTGTTTTTCATTCATATTGGTTTTTTTTTTACTATCATCACCCACATTTCCAATTTTATGTTTTTCTTAACCCCAATTGTCTCCAATATTTTCCCAACCGTTACCACATTGTTATGGATTAGAAAAAACTTTAGTTTTCTTCAATGCAACAACCCATGCAGAGTTTTGGTTTGAATTACTTTTAGTCTCTCAAACAAAATCTTCTACACTTTCACCCTTTGAATTAAAAAGATTTAAGAAAGACTCTGACTTCAATAAGTTTGGAACATAATGATTAGACCATATATCTCTTTTAGATGATACCTTAACAACATTCCATTTACTGTCTTCTCCCAAATCAGAACCACTATTTTCAAGTAGAACACATGAACCAAGTTTCTTATTGTCACAAAGAATTTTATTGTACACCGCAATTGGACTGTCTGAAGTATTATTGACCTTTAGTTCTGCCCCTAGCTTCTTCATAACTTCAAGGGCATTTGAAAACTTATAAGGGACGTCTAATTTGGATTGTAATTCATTCACCTTTTCTTTTTGTGCCAAAAGCAACAAATGAAGTTCTTCAAACTTGATTGACTCTACTTTCTTTATCTTCATCCATATCAACATATTTTTCTTCCAATTTTGTAAACCTTCTTTCTAGTTATCAAATTTTTCTTCAATACTCTCCAACTGCCAGAACACTCATTTCATTTAGAAGATTGTGCTTTTCATTATTCAGTAAATTGCACAATACTTCCTAACTACTTGATTTTTCCCTTAAACCTTCAAGCTCAATTTTTTCATCACAAAGGGACTTCTCTAGCGATGTACTCTTTAAGTTAAGGTTGAATATCCGATTCTTCATCATCTCACGTTTACAAGAACTCGTTCATTTTTGTCCTTCAAGTGCAAAATTCGATCTTTCATGAAAACCGAATAACCTTTCTCCAATAATTGTCTCATACTAAGAATAGTATTCCTCAAATCAGGTACATAATACACATCCTCCATAGTGCCTTGTTTTCCATCCGTTTGAGAAAAAAACATATTTTTCCCCAACCTTTGATGGGAACCTTTGTTGAGACTCCAAAAGACACATGTCCATCTTCTATCTCTTGTATATCAAGAAAGAGATGTTTGTGCTCACACATATGATTACTAGCACCAGTGTTTAGATAAGTGTTATCACATATCGGTCATGGCGTCGCCATGGCGGATTTCGATGGCGGAATTCCAGACCACCGCCACAACAAGGCGATGGCGAATCAGATTTCGCATGGCGGCCGCTATTGGCATGGCGGAGCGATAACGGATATCGGAGATATCCAAAATATCGGTAAAAATTGTTGGCAGCGGAGCTTGGAGGAGTTGATGAAGAAGAAGGGCTGCGGCAGCTGAAGAAGAAGAAGGGTGCAAAAGCCCTAACCCTAATTTCTAAGACAAAAAGATTTGGGCCAAAGGCCCATTTCAGATTTAAAATAATAAAAACTTTAAAATTTAAATTAAAAATACTAAAAGTTTAAAACTGACGTGTGACTCTGAAGGCAACCCTAATTTAAACACCTTATTAGTATGGCTTTTGGCCCACTATTTCAACCTTAAAATTTTAAAAACTGACGTGTGGCTTTTGGGCCTATTTTGGGCCCAATTAAAACACATATTACCCTAAACCCTAAACCACAGCCACTACACATTCTTATTTCTCTCTGCCACCACTGACCGTTGCTGCCTGCCACCGCCGCCGCCTGTTGCTGTTCAAGTGATTTTTTTTTCTTTTTCTTTTTCACTTTCAATATAATTATTTTAGAAAAATATTCCTATTTTCTAGCATAATGGCCAATGAACAAAACACTTCAAGAACATCCCAGAGAAGTGATCCAGGCTGGAAACATTGTCATCCATTGGATGACACAAATTTAAATACAATTGTTTGTAACTACTGTGGAAAAATTATGAAAGGCGGAGTTACTAGGACCAAAGAACATTTGATGGCGAAGAAAGGCAATGTTGTTGCTTGCACCAAGACTCCTAAAAATGTAAGAGAAGAGCTTTGGAATTTATTGAAAGAAAAAACAACCACTTGTTCCGTTAATCACGTATATGGTGCGACGACATGTGATAATATTGAAAGTGAAGATGAAGTTGAAATTTCCACCGCCAGTAATGATAGGGAGAGAAATAGTGGTGGAAAAAAAGGACCAATGGATGCCTTTATTAGAAATCCAAATGTTGTAATAGAGAAGAGAAAGAGAGAACAACTCACGCAGACTAATATTAAAGAAGCATGTGACAAGAACTTAAAGGCATCCGTTCATCAATATATTGCTCGATTTTGGTATCAAGCGGGTTTGTCATTCAATCTTGTAAGATTGAAGAGCTTTCAAGATATGATTGATGCTATAGGTGCTTATGGACCTAATTTGCCAACTCCTAGCTATCATGAGATTAGAGTTCCACTCCTCAACAAGGAAGTTGAGTACACCGAAAAGTTGTTGAAAGATCATAAATTGCAAGGGAGCAGGCATGGTTGTTTTATCATGTCAGATGCATGGACTGATCGAAAGCAATGGTGTTTGATTAACTTTTTGGTGAGCTCTCCTGCAGGGACAATGTTTGTCAAGTCGATTGATGGTTCTAAATTTGTGAAGACAGGAGAAAAGCTCTTTGAGATGCTTGATGCTCTTGTGGAGGATATTGGAGAAGAAAATGTCGTTCAAGTTATCACAGATAATGGTAGTAATTATGTCTTTGTTGGTAGATTACTGGAAGCAAAAAGACCTAATCTTTATTGGACTCCTTGTGCTGCCCATTGTATAGATTTGATGCTTGAAGACATCGGAAAGATTCCTTTGATAAAGAAGACGATTCAGAGAGGAGTTAATCTTGTTGGCTTCATCTATAGCCATTCTAGTACCTTGAGTTTATTGAAACAATTTACAAATAAGAGGGAATTGGTAAGACATGCAGTTACAAGGTTTGCTACCTCTTATTTAACACTACAAAGGTTGTATCAAGAGAAGGGAAATTTGAGAAAAATGTTTGCTTCAGATGATTGGAGCAAAAACAAGTTGTATAAGGAAGCTAAGGGGAAAGAAGCTACCAAAATTGTTCTTATGCCTTCATGTTGGAATCATGTTGTATTTACTCTCAAAGTCATGGCTCCTCTAGTTCATGTACTTCGTTTGGTTGATGGAGAGAGAAAAGCAGCAATGGGTTATATATATGAAACAATGGAGAAAGCAAAAGAAACAATAATGAAGTCATTCAATAACAATGAAAGTAAGTACAAAGATGTATTTACAATAATTGATAATAGATGGACATGTCAGCTTCATCGCCCCTTGCATGCAGCGGGTCACTTTTTGAATCCAGAGTTTTATTATTCTAATCCAAAAATGGAATATGATTTGGAAGTTACAAATGAATTGTATGCTTGCATCAAGAGGTTGGTGCCAAGTAAAGATGTGCAACAAAAAAATTTAACCGAGTTGCCTCTTTATAAGAGTGGAAGTGGACTGTTTGGTGATGACTTTGCCAAAGAATCAAGGAAGACCACAACCCCAGATGAGACAGTTAAATGCTTTCTAAAATGCGTGCGTTAACATATAAATTATATCATACATTCTAAGTTACCTTTTTTACTTTTATAGCTCAATGGTGGAAGAATTATGGGCACGCAGCTCCCAATTTACAGAAGTTAACCATCAAGATTTTAAGTTTGACATGTAGCTCATCAAGATATGAGCGGAATTGGAGTGTATTTGAGCAAGTAAGTAATACAAGACTCATTTCATTATTATCTTGTAGGATGTAGAAAGAAATTAATTCACATTATATTTGCAGATTCATTCCAAAAAAAGGAACAGATTGGAGCACAAAAGGTTGCATGATTTGGTTTACGTAAAATATAACCAACAACTTGCTCAAAGATATAATATTAGGGATGAAATAGACCCTATTCTACTCAATGACATTGATGAGTGCAATGAGTGGTTAGTGGGACAAGTAGATGATGATACTGAAGACGTGGGAAATGAGTTGGTCTTTGATGATGATCCCACTCTTAATTGGGAAATTGTTTATGAAGCTTCAGGGGTTGGAGAACCAATAATTTACACACGGAGACAAGCAACCAACAAAAGAAAGTTACCATCTAGTGGTGATGGTATTTTCATTGGCTCTTCCCATGCTTCTAAGAAAGGTCCAACTGCAACTTTATCCCCAACAAGAAAGGACAAAGAGAAGATTCAAATTGGGGTTGAGAATGAATTGCATGATAGCTCTGATTCAAAGTTTGAAAAATTACTTAATTTTGACAAGAGTTTCTCTGAAGGGGAAGAGGAGGAGGGATATGCCCCATTAGATCATATTGAAGACAATTATGTGGGGATTGAAGAAGAGTCTGATAGTTAGAAACATAAGACAATTTCTTTTGGTTTTGTTGTTGTTTTATGTTTTGAACTTTAAATTTGTGATGTTTTGATTTCATATTATTGTTATTTGAATCTTTAGACATAATATAATCTTTAGTTATGATTGTCTCTTCCATTATTTTTGCATTTTTTGAAGTTATATATATATATATATATATATATATATATTATATTTCTTTTGACCGCCATGCTTCCGCCATAATCCGATATGGGTTTCGTTATAACTCTATAAAGGAAATTTGGGGTCTCCGATATGATCCGTTATCCGATATTGATAACACTGGTTTAGATACCATACCATGTCACTATCCAGAATGACGCCTTCATTGACCATCATTTTCTTCCACTTTCTTTTTGGCATAGCACTCCTTTGTTAGTGTCCATATTTGTCGCAATTGTAACATTCAACATTTGAATGATGTGAATGACCACCACGATCACAACCTCGTCCACGCCAGTTTTGTTGGTTCATTTGTCTCCTCTCTTTCTCTTTCTTGTTGTTTCCATGACCACGACATTCGTTGTGATAAAAACTGCGACCTCCGCGTCCGTCTTCTCTTCCTCGTTTATGTTGCATGTACTGTAAGTCAAAACATGAATGAACGTAAATTGAACACATACAATAATGTGTTCACATATAGATCTTATTATATCATGATTCTCACACAAAACATAAAAGTGAAGAAGAAATAGGCACTTACCTTGATCCATGAGTGATCCTAATTGAGCAGTTACTTTATCTCCTTTATCCCAATCTATCTCTTGCAATTCCGTTCTTGTCACACACTTTCGTGATGGTTAACAGTGAGACAACTATTATTTGCAGAGACAGAACCTTATAGCCTTTAGTACCCAATCTCCATCAGATGTAGGTTTTCATTAGATATATCATCAGATATATATATATATATATATATATATATATTTCTCACATTAACCAATGGGCCTTTATTCTATTATTATTATTATTAAATCATATTTGGGCCCAAAGCCCAAACTCTAAGTCATGTGAGTCACTTTATAGAAATTAATTTACATAATTTCTTACATTCTCCCACTTGACTCATATGAGTTATAATACTTTCATGATTTAATAATTACATAAATGCGCATTTAAAAGGCCTTACATAAATTGGTTCTATCATTATTCATAATCAAGAATACAGAAATAATAAGAGTCATGGCGGTTACATGTCATTTGAATCAACACATTTCCTTCCATGTACTACTATATCATTCTTTCTCCTTAATATGACTTTATAGTGAGAAATCCATAATAGGTTCAAACATAATGTCATTGTCATCAATAACAACATAATTTGTTTTCCACACCATAATAACATAATTTGCATGCATATACATAAAGTAGAAAACAACATAAATTTCAGAAACTTTATTTATCAATGAGCTCAGAGTGTCAAATAAGCATTAACAACATTCATAATTCACTAGTAGACATAATGCCCATATTTATAACATGACCAGTAAATGTTTTGGACGGTAACCCTTTTGTTAAAGGGTTAGCAATCATAAGATCAGTGCTAATATGTTCTATTGACACTTTAAGTTTCTGAACTTCTTCTTTAACGGCAAAGTATTTCAATTCCACATGTTTAGCACCTTTGGAATACTTGTCGTTTTTAGAAAAGAAGACTGCTGCGGAGTTATCACAATAAATTTTCAGCGGCTTGACAATACTGTCAACAATTCCAAGTCCTGAAATAAAATTCCGCAACCAATTAGCCTGAACTGTGGCCTCAAAGCATGCCACAAATTCAGCCTCCATAGTGGACGCAACGATGACTGACTGCTTCGCACTTTTCCATGAAATCGCTCCTCCGGCTAAAAGATACACATAACCAAATGTAGACTTTCGTGTATCCACACAGCCAGCAAAATCTGAATCTGTATATCCAATCACCTCAAAATGATCAAATCTTTTATAAGTAAGCATGTGATCCTTCGTTCCTTGCAAGTATCTTAAAACTTTCTTTGCAGCTTTCCAATGATCCAATCCTGGATTACTCTGGTATCTACCAAGCATACCAACTACAAAACTAATATCTGGTTGTGTACAAGTTTGAGCATACATTAAACTCCCAACAATAGATGCATAAGGTATATTCTCCATCTGTTTCCGTTCCAAGTCATTCTTTGGACATTGCATGAGACTAAATTTGTCTCCTTTCTGTATTGGAACAGGAGATGTCGAACATTTATCCATTCTGAATCTCTCTAAAACTTTATTAATATATGTTTTCTGAGACAAACCTAACAGTCCTTGTGATCTGTCACGGAATATTTCAATTCCTATCACATAGTATGCCTCACCCATATATTTCATCTCAAAGTTATTAGAGAGAAACTTCTTAGTCTCACTTAATAGACCAAGATCATTAGTTGCCATGAGAGTCACATATAGTCTTAAAGACCCATTTACACCCGACTCTCTTGCATCCTTCTGGCAATTCTATAAGGCCCCATACATCATTCTATGCCATTGATTTAAGCTCATCTTTCATAGCATCTAACCATTATCAGAATTATCATCATTGATGGCGTCTGAAAATGAAACTGGATCATTATCAATACTTAAGTCATTTTTCTGACTCTTGTAGATAAACCACATAATCATTCGAAATAGTAGATCTTCTTTATACTATTTCTTGTGGTTGTTCTACTACAGGTTCATTGTTAACTTAGTGATTATTAATTTGTTGTTCTTCTTCATTGTTGAGTGGTTCAACTACATTAGGAACAACAATACTTGGAGTAGAGGTACTAGTTAAAGGAACATGTACTCTAACTTTCTTAATCTCCACATTTTGTGAAGTATCACTCCCACTGGTTTCACCATTTTCAATGAACCGTGCATTTCCAGATTCAACAATTCTTGTGTTATGGGTAGGACAATAAAACATATAACCTTTTGACTTTGTTGGATAACCAATGAAATATCCACTGATTGTTCTTGCATCCAATTTCTTCTCTTGCGGATTGTATATTCTAACTTCTGCCTGACATCCCCAAACATGCAGGTGTCTCAAACTGGGTTTCCTTCCTGTCCATAATTCAAAAGGTGTCTTTTGAACTGCCTTACTAGGAACCCCGTTCAATAGATACATGGCAGTTTTTAAAGCATACATCCACAATGAAACAGGTACAGTTGACTTACTTAACATGCTCCTAACCATATCCATTAAGGTTCGATTACGCCTTTCTGAAATACCATTTTGTTGTGGTGTACCTGGCATTGTGTATTGAGCACAAATACCACGTCTCTCAAGGAACTTAGCAAACAGACCAGGGTGTTGTCCACTTTCATCATACTTTCCATAATATTCACCACCTCTATCTGACCTGACAATTTTCACCTTTCTGTCTAATTGCCTTTCCACTTCATTTATATAAACTTCCAAGGCATTCACCGCTTGCGATTTTTCATGCAGTAAATAGACATAACCATAACGTGAAAAATCATCAATGAAGGAGATAAAATACCTTTCTTTATTGAAAGAACTTGCATCAAAAGGTCCACATATATCAGTGTGTATAATTTCAAGAAGCTGAGTACTTCTTGTGGCTCCCTTCTTTGTGTGTTTTGTTTGTTTGCCTTTAATACAATCCACACATACATTCAGATCAGTAAAATCCAAACTTGGAAGTATTTCATACTTTACCAATCTCTCCATTCTTTCCTTGGAAATATATCCCAAACGTTTGTGCCATAAGAAAGCAGAACATTCATTCACCAAACTTCGTTTAATGCCAACATCATGATGCGAGGTCATAAGAGTTTCAGCATATAGATTATCGAGATTCAATCTATATAATCCATCATAAAGAGTACCAGATCCAATCAAATAGGTACGCTGATATAAACTGAAACATCCATTCCCAAATTTAAAAGAGTATCCGGCAACATCAAGTTTAGACAATGATACTAAATTCCTAGATATACTAGGTACGTAAAAAGTATCCATCAGGTCTAAATAAAATCCAGTGTCAAGGATTAAACGATAAGTCCCGACTGCTTCCATTGGAACCTTCTCTCTATTTCCCATGAAGACAAACTTTTCATTTGGCTTTATGGTTCGGGTTGAAAGGAATCCTTGCATCATGTTAGAAACATGAGTTGTGCATCCAGAATCAATCCACCAAGAATTATGTGGAACTTCAGTTAAGTTTGATTCAAAACATACATAATAAGCATTAAAGACTGGAACAGACGTAACTTGTGAACGTAAGGCTACAGGAACAGATACTGCAATCACACATGCTTAACATTAATACTTCGAGTCATAAACTAAACATACTATACAGATTCAGAAAACATTATATGTATACTAATGTTCTCCTTTGGGAGATCCATTAATACACAAAACATAATGATGCGAATAGTATTAACTTTATTTGGCAAGATGTATGCATTAACTAGAAACACTTGTTATCTTTGGATATACAAGCAAAACTAATAACACATACTCACTACCAACAATCATATCCATTAATTATAAGGACAACTAATCAACCTTTGGGTGATCCATAATGCCCTATAATAATGAATTTCCATTTACCCATATATATAAATAATTTAGCATCCATTTTATAGGTAATTGGAATAAAATTTATCAGTAATCTGGAATTAAATAAAACTTAAAGATTTGATCACTTTGGTGATTACAAATCTATCATACAAATAATTCCAAAATTTCAATTTAAAATTAAATACATAAGGCGGAAAAATAACTTTCCATTCCTCACTTTCAGTCAATTAATTAAACTTTAATTCAATGAACATAATAAAATTTCATTGAAACTTTAATTGAACTTTAATTTAATGCAAATAAAATTACATTAAAACATAATAAAATTTCATTAAAACTTTAATTAAACTTTAATTTAATGAACATAATCATTAAAACTTTAATTAAATTTTAATATAATTCAAATTGAATTAATTAAGAATAATAACATAAAAAAATTTGAATTAAAACTTTAATTAAACATTAATCAAAATAAAATAAATAAAAATAAAAATAAAGAAACATGATGTTAGGTGCAGAGAATTACTCGTACACGGTCCACTATTTTTTTATTTATTTATATATTGTTTCATTATTTTATATTATAATACAATTCCCTTATTTTATATTATAATACAATTCCCTTTCATGAAACCCTAAAAACCAATCACAGCCACCACCTTTCACTTTATCATGAAATCCTAAAAACCAATCACAATCACCATGCATCATGCGGCAACTACCAGCCAAGGACCACCGCGCGTTGCCGGCCTTTATGCGAACGCTCGCGCCGAACCACCGCGCGACGCAGTCGCTCTTTCTCTCCAACCCCGACGCCACTGCGCGCGAACAAGGTCCAGCGACCATCGCTCGCGCTGCGCAACCACTGCGTCGCCGCGCCCCACCGCGTGAACCATCGCTGGGCGCGGAGGTCAGAAAACGAAGATATGCCGCAAGCGCAACGGCACTGAGTGTGCCACCATGCCGCCACCGCACCGAGTGTGCCACCATGCCGCTGCAGTTATGGGTGGTGACGAAAAAACACAGGATTACAGCGGCGAAGGCTTGCGGTCCCACTTATAGGTTCATAGGGTTTTACGCCGTTAATGACATTGATGCATAAACCCTAATTTTAAAATTAGGGTTCTTCAATTGGGATTAATTAAAATTAGGGTTCTCTAATATTGATGGCTTAGGACAATTAGGGAATTATTATAGAGGAATGAAAACCTTAATTTATAAACCCTAATTTTAAATTAGGATTCTTAAAAATTGGGAATATCTTTAAAATTAGGGTTCTTTAAATTTTGGAGAAGCGTTAATGGAGAATCACAAAAATGAGCAACGAGGCTCTGATACAATAATGTGTTCACATATAGATCTTATCATATCATGATTCTCACACAAAACATAAAAGTGAAGAAGAAATAGGCACTTACCTTGATCCATGAGTGATCCTAATTGAGCAGTTACTTTATCTCCTCTATCCCAATCTATCTCTTGCAATTCCGTTCTTGTCACACACTTTCGTGATGGTTAACAGTGAGACAACTATTATTTGCAGAGACAGAACCTTATAGCCTTTAGTACCCAATCTCCATCATATGTAGGTTTTCATTAGGTATATCATCAGATATATATATATATATATATATATATATATATATATTTCTCACATTAACCAATGGGCCTTTATTCTATTATTATTATTATTAAATCATATTTGGGCCCAAAGCCCAAACTCTAAGTCATGTGAGTCACTTTATAGAAATTAATTTACATAATTTCTTACACGTACATCATCTTGTCTTCTTTGTTGGTCATCTTTGTTTGTAAGGCTTCTTCCAAGACTTTTTGCTTCTTTTTCTTCTTTCGTTGTTCATGTGCTTCAAGAGAACCCGAAAGATCATCAATGGTCATCTCTTCCAAATTTCTTGACTCCTCGATTGCACATATAACATTTTCAAAGTTATCGGTCAATGACCAAAGAATTTTTCCCATGACCCTTGCATCCATGAGAGTCTCTCCATTGCGTTTTAGTTAATTGGCTACCGTTTGTACACGAGTGATGTAACTAGATACTTCTTCTGAATCCTTCATCTTCGTGGTCTCCAACTCACCGCGTAGAGTTTGAAAATGCATTTGTTTAACTCAGATTGCGCTGCTTTCTTTGAAGTGGATGCACCAACAATCTTCTCAGAGATTGCCTCATCAACAACTCGATACAACATGTACAAATTTGCCTTATCTTTCGATCATGTCTCTTTCAACACTTTGTTTTGGGCCGCCGAGTAACCAATGGTGTTTTCTCTGGTTCTTCAAAACCTTTTTGAACCACCTTTTAAAAATCTTGTCATCTTTGTTAGTAGGGGCAGGGACAAATTATTGGTTATAGTGACCCTAACTCAGATACCAATTTGTGAAAAAAGAATATAACTTTTATTTTGCTGCTACTTTTCAAATGAGAATACAATCTCGGTACATAGTCTCAAAATAGACTTCTCAAATTCTACATCCTCTCTTATAAAAGCTATATTATAAATTGCATTTAAGATCATAGTATAAATGACATTCAAAACTAGAATTAAAGCTAATAATTATTGACTATTCAAATTTTAAAATAAAAATAATGACAACTTTGAGTTTAATGCTAACAAAATACTAAATAGGAAAAAAAATTCTGATGTTAATAATAGTTCTAGTTGTTTCAAATAATATTGTCTTCAAGAAAGTATATTTTGGTCTTATAAAAGAAAAATATATACAATAAAAAAGTGTTAGGTTCTTTAAGGGAGACAACTAAGAGAGATCGTAACAACAAATAGTGAACAAGAGACTAAGACATCATCTTCCATTAAATTTTTTTAAGATAATAGATTTATGGTTTCTTTTAGTTATATATATTTTTATGAAACTTTTAACTCACCTTGAATTTCTAACAACCTCTTCCCCAAGTGAGTCTTTTCTGCGTTAGAACACCTCTCTCAAGTGAAAGCATATTTAAGCATGAAGATAGTAACGATAACCCTTCAAAGAATCTTCAAACTTTAAAATTCTTCATCTACTTTATTGTATACTCGTCTGAACTGTCACCAAGGTGAATCTAACTCTAATACTATCTTTAGATTCTTCGAAAGAAGACACCAAGAAGATTTAGCACTTGGATAAAACTTAAATTTACAAACACCATCATTAATCTAAAATCTTAAGGCAACAAGTTTATGGATTCTTCTCCTTATATATTATCCATTTTACTCATTTTTATGCAATGTAAATTTTTTTTCAACTGACATTGAATTCTTAACAAACGAATTTTAACAGAAAAAGTTATATGACCAAATTGTATAAATGATAATAGATTTTTCGAATAAGCACCACAACCTGTAACATAATTAAATTTGTGAAAGTGATGTCAACACAGTAGAGTGAAGTTAGGACACTGCAGCACCACCAAAATATCCCATCATTCTGTTGATATTAGATTTCTTTTATCAAATAAGCACCACAATTTATGGCAAATTAATTAAATTCTTCAAAAAAGAGTATGGTTGTGAAAGCTGTTTCAGCACTGCATATTGAAGTTAGGACATAGCATCACCATACACTTCCCATCATTCCTTTGGTTTTCAAAGTAAAGTTATCCTGTTATGAATCAAGTTGGCCAAACTTTTAGCATTTGACTTTAGTCTTTAGGAGCATCTATGAGCACAGACGTACCAAATACAAATACCAACCAACTCAATAGAGAGTCTACACGTGTACAGCTTGACTTAAATGTAATGAATGGTTGTACATCAGACTCCCAACTAATGGGAAAAGAAAGATAGATGTACGAAAACCTTGCAAGTTGTGAGGTTGTTTTCGGGTTTAAAGTATCAATATGTGATGTCTGGTAACAAGACAGATACCTCATTGTAGCACCACTACTCACCAATCCTTAATCCTTATCCTTAATTACATACTGATGAATTTGTTAATTTCTAATAAATTTAGTTGTTCTTTCAGGTTTGTGATAGATGTATGTCGGGGGCTGAAAGAGAAAAAGTCATACATGGTATTGGAGTTTCTGCATTAAGTGATATCATCAGTGAGGTATTGGAATCCTCACTGAAATGTTGCTTTCATGTTGAAAGTTGTTTTTTTTCTTTCTTTTAGTTGATCTTTCAGTGAAATATCATGGTCGTTTGGAGGCTGAAAAACAATTTAAGAACATCTACTAATGAAATTTTGGTTGGTACTTGAATGTGCCGAGTTTCCCTTCCCCACATGACTCTGAACTGTTCGTCTGTTCTCCTTATTCACTCATATTGATAATTCTAGACACTTTCTTTTCTTTTAATTGTATTTATTGCTTGTAATAATTCGATTATGGATATGGTGGTTTCAATGCTATATAGAAAACATTTTAAAAGAAAGGGAAGAGTAAGAATAATTCAAATAGTTTCACATATCCAATGCTCTTGAATACTGCACCAATATGTGTCAATAATGTATCCAAATCTATTGCTAACTTGAATCTCTAATTAATGGATTTGGTGTTTTTTAATTGTTTTCAGTGTTCTTTTCTGATTTGTCCAATTTGATACACATGTCGTAAACTTGTATAATCAAATGTGAAAATCACAGGTGGATACTATACAGTCTTGTGGAGGCCAGAAGACTGTTGATGGTAGCCGATTTCGGACAAGGGGTGGTGTATTGTGGAGCATCATTAAGGTTCGAGAACCAAATGCTTACAAAGAGATCATGAAAAAAGCAAAGGAGTTTGAGGACCCTTCTGTTTTCAGTGTTAAAACACTTTACATATTTGTGTTCCTTGTATTGAATAAAACAGTGAAGTTTGTTTTGGTTTTGGATGTATATGTACCTATTATCTGGGATAGCAAGAAGCAGCCCCCAGTTAGTGTTAGAGTTGTGTTGTTTTCCTCTTAAACAAGTGTTATGAATTTGTGTCAGAACCAAGATTACTCGTATAATTATTTCCTCTGTAATAAGTAGTTTCTCGTCATTGTTTATAATAATGCACAAGCAGTTCAGTCAGCCAAATGTTAAGCAGCCACCACTGCAAAAGAAAGAGGATTCTTCTCAAGAGGAGTCCTCTACATTTGGTTGCAGGCATCAGGCAAGATAAACCTGAACTATCAGGTGAAGCGAATCGTAGTCAACGTGATAAAACCGACTTATATATTATGAAATATTCTAATCTCTAATCAATGTACGATCTTGTGCGATCTTCAACAGGTGAAGCGAATCTAACTCTGTTCATGGCAGATTAAGGATACCAATCTCTTATGATGATGACTTGCTCGAATTAAGCATGCATAACAATCCAACCTTCATTCCATTGTCATTTTAAGTGCATTAAAAGTCTTTGCTATGTAAATACCCTATCGTCTTACTATCATATTGATCCTTCAGTTATGAAGTATTATATTTTGATGAACTTGTACAGTAATTTTTATTTTTTAGTGACTAATCGGTATTCACAATAAATTATTTAAATTAATGTTAAACATCAGTTAACTTGTATTTGATAAATATTTGGTTTCAAGTTGATTTGATTCAGAATTCAAAATTAACTGTGAAATAAAGCAATTTTTGTGTTTGATTATAAATTTTATACTATCATTACTTTTCTTAAAAAATGAGACATCTAAAGCATAAGATATATCTAATTTAAAAAAATACACAAAACATCACTTAAACACTTGCAATATCTAGCAGTGATTGAAGTAATTTTCCTCTTTCTCAGTTTCTTTCCCCTGCTAACATCTAGTTTTCAATGAACATCATTGTGGCCTTTTCACAAAGCATGATTTAAGGAAAAATGGTGTCTAGAATATTAGTGAAGGAACACTATGAAAGTTAGTTTTGAAAAGGCTGAAGTTGTGGTTTCTGGTGCAGGAAGAGACAAGCCACCGTGCAGTCATCTGCCATATAGGAAGGAAACTTGTCTTTCCATGCAGTAGTGGCTGCTTCCACCACTGCTCTTGCTGCAACCTCTTCACTCTCTGCACTCCACACAATTGATGCAACCTCATTGTTGTTAAGTACATCCCACACCTATAAGCAAGAAAAACAAACAAAAAAGTCCTTAGAGAATGCTTGTGCAAAAATACACTCCACTAGCTAATTCCACACAATAACAGGGATCAATTTCTAATCAGAAAATTGTATAACAATTTATACCACTAACAAATGTAAATTTAAAATGTAATAAATGATGTAATGGAAAGAGATAAACACTCCAAAAACATTGTAGAAATTGTTGTGAGAATTTTAATATGTATTAGGTAACCTTTTTGAAAAGTTAGTAAACATTTTTTAACACAATCTATTGGAAAATTTTACTGATATAACAAACTGTACAACAATTTATTTAAGAGAGATAAACTTGAGTTGAGATATAATAAATGATGTGTTTAAAGGTAAATACAAATGAATGATGTACAAAATAATTGAATGTGAATCACATCTTCCTTGACTTTGATTAGAATTATTAAAATCACAACATATACTGTGAGTCTCATTTCTTATCTAAATAATCTAATAAATACATTACATTAATCACTATTGAAATTTCGTAAAATTACACAAATTCTTTTTTTTTCTATTAATTCCAGTAATATTTCTTATAGGAATAGTATAAATATTTTCCAAACAATTAAGAGTTAGTGTAATGCACAAAAAATGTTAACATGATAATTTTTAAAGCACTGAAGAGGATTAGTATAAAGAACATTTTACAAAATAATTAATATGATTTACTCTGATAAATTGTGTGTTGCTAACTATTATCTCTTTTTCTTTTGAATCTTGCATGCAAACATAACACTCTGTTATGCAAGTATCACGTACCCCATCACTAGCAAGAACAATAAATTGGTCACTTGATGTTAGAGAGTGATAAGAAATATCTGGAACAGCAATAACACCATGATTCTTGAGCAAGAAATCTCCAAAAGATCGAGACATGGCTAGGCCAGGGGAGTTATCATTGTTTGGAATCCACACTCTCTGGATTTCTGGTTCTTCCTTCGATGCACACACACAACCATTGCACCTTCTTATTCTTTCTGCTTCTCCTGCATTCCAATTTGTTTCCAAATAAATTTACTTGGTTTGAATAGTTTTACATGCAAAAAACTTTAATTTATTCTTAAAGCTACCATGCATTGTTACTTGTATAAACCAGAAATTTCTCCCAGTGATATCAATTCTAACAATAGTGATATTAAACATTAACTTACTTTGTGTTACCATCAAGTGATATTAGTGCAAGCATTGCAGGTTTAGACCTTAAGAAGAAAAGTTGTGTCCTAAAAGAAGAATCTGCAAGGTTTATAGTTTATAAGAAGAATCTTACGAGGTAATTCAGGCTTCAAATCTGTGGTTAACTGAGTGGCAATGAGTTTTTCATCACATATTGTTCCCATCACTGCTCTTGAGTCACCCAGATTTGCTATGACAAGACCTTCACCCTGTGTATTGTTGTTGTTACATTATGTTCTTTTCACAATAAATATGAAAACTAATAGGAAGCTTTATTAAGGAGGTGTAGTGATTTTGTTTCATTTTTGGAATTGCTCATTTCTCCTATTGTTTCATTTTTGGAATTGCTCATTTCTCCTAGAATTCATTAAATCTAGATAGTAGAAACTAGATAATATATCATTAGTTTACTAAAACTCTGAGTTTTACTAGTGTGTTCAAAAGCAAGTTATTATATAGAAGATGAGTTTCTAGCAATTTTTCTTACCTGTTTTATGATAACTACAGCAGTGGTTCCACTGCAAGAGCAATCTAGATTATGTTGAAGCTTGACCTCTTTTTCCATCACCTTGAAAGCACTAACAATTGCTTCTTTCCATTTCTGAAAGTTGTTTGCAGCTGAGTCCTTTTTCATTGTGCCAACATGGTTTTTTGAGGTGGTGTTGTAATAACCATTTTCTATAGCATCAATCTTTTCAAGAACATTCTTTTGGTCCAGTATGAGGGAAGATAATCGACTGCTTACCATTTTGCTCACTCTGTGTCCATTCCCTCCATGACCATCATAAACACCACAATATGTTCCATCTTCCATTCCATAATCCTTTTTTTTTGTTGAGAAAAAGCACATGAAAATGATTATGTGCTCCACAAATCTTAATTAGATACAAAACGAATGACTGACAAAGCAAGAGAAAACAGTTTATAACCATATGATCATGTGCAGTAAATCTGTTGATTTTTCATCATAGTTACCTTGAAAATCATGATTTTTCTATCACAGATTGTAAAACTGTTTTAAATGCATAGTCATTAAACATATAAAGCAAAAAGTAAAAGGTTTGTTAGCTTTTTAAGGATTATTACTTAAGATTTACAACATAAAGAATGCAACAAAGATTAGTCTATATGATCAAACGTTTACCTACCTATGATTTGGGTTTGATTTGTAAACTTTTTTCAATTACAAGCAAATGATAAATTTCAGTATAAATCTTCATTAATGTTGATGATTTTCTTTGGCCTTACAGAGTAGCATGTTTTCTCTCAATCTAAGTGTTTTTTTTTATTTAAGAAATACATGAGTTGTCCCATGTGATTTTAGCCTATATCTTTGATATGCATAACTGCCTGAGAAATGAAAAATCAAAACAAAATTCAGTGGTTTGTCTGATGTTTTAAACAGTGAAACTGTAAAAGAAACCTGGTGAATGGAGGCAGCATCTTGGTTGAGTCCTTTGGTACCCTGTTTGGAGTAAACAGAGAAAAGTCTCTGACTCCCATTTGGGACCTTCTTCCTTTCTTCAAATATTGTCACATTCTCATCATCATCATCATCTTTTTCTGAAACTGATATGCAGATACCCATTTCACTGATCCTTCAATTTTATCAATACAGTGAAATTACTGCACCCAAATATATAACAAATCTATGGTAGCTAGTGGTAATTAATAATAATAAAATAGATAAAGATCTTTGGTGGCTAGTGGAGATACTTAAAAGCTAGGGCATACTTAAAAGGGTATGACTTTCCAAACCAATGCTCAAAAGGGTATGACTTTCCATTTTAAACAATGCATCATTTTGTAATATTGATGTTAGCATTTGGGTATATTTGTTCTACAAAATAAATAGACAATTTTTATAAGTTCTTATTCGGTTATAGGTTTCTGCATGAACAAATAGATGCGCGAGTCCGTCAAACTTTTCTAAAGTAAACTACTTTTATAAAATTATATGATTTTTCCCCTTCATTTTGTTAAACTAAAATCTATCCCTTATATGCCATGGGAAGGTTACAATTCTGAAGATGCTGTACTCATTAGTGAGCGCCTGGTTTATGAAGATATTTTTACTTCTTTTCACATACTAAAACATAACATTTTTTTTATTTTTAATTTATGTATAATAAAAAACATTATGTTAAACGAGTTAGACTTTAATTGGTGAGTAAAAATATTGTTACGCGATATTACCAACAAAATGATAAATTGTAGAAGATTTTAAGGATGTTTGAAGAGTGTTTAGGAGCATTCACATAATAGTATTGAATTTTTTGTAGAATTGTAAAATTAACTATCATGATTTTTTTTCATAAAATTAAATTTTTATTTAAATTACTTTTAAAGTGAAATAATTTATGTTAGAATATTTCAAGTTTGACTAAAAAACAATTTTACTATTTTCTGTCCTAAAACCGAATAATTTAGACAATTTTACTAGTATAGTAAACCTAATTTCTCTAAACCTAATAGTAAACCTAATTTCTCCAAACCTAATAGTGAACCTAATTTCTCTAAACCTAATAGTAAACCTAATTTCTCTAAACCTAATATAATTTGTTTGAGAACGCAAGTTGACATTAGAAAGATGCTATAAACAAAACAAAATGAAAGTTAATGTTGCTGTCTTCATTGCTTGATAATAACAATTAGGGACAGAATTGAATACGTAAGCCATTTATAAAAATCAACAAAAAAAATATCAATCAACACATTTTTTTAATAATCTTCTTAAGCATGTATGAAGGGAAAGAGATCAGATCACAACTTGATGGGAATGAACAAGAATGGCCAAATTATTTAAATTCTTAATCTCCTACTAGGCCTGAGGCAGGAGTCAAATAATATTTTATCTTTTTACTCTTATCTTCATATATTAAAAACAGAATACAAAATTAGTTTTTTCTTTAAAAATTGGACACTATCAGCAAGGCAAACAACTTGCATATTCTGCATCATTCTAGATATACTTGTATGAATTGATCCATTTCAAGGGAAGAACTTTGAATTGCGTGAAAGGACAAACACCTCTTATCAATCTCCATGATAAGCTCAAGTGATAAGTGTGATATAAAATTAGACAGAGAAAAAGAAAGGTTCACATTATGTCATGCCCAACGTTATATAAAAAATATATTGGGCAAATGATATAGGGAATATACAAGTAAATAAAATTAGAACATATCAAACAGATAATAAACAAGAACAATCACTACAATATGCACAACTATATTTCTATGTTCTTCATAATCTTAAACAACATTCCCAAGGACAGTCCTTTGCATGTCCTTTGCATTTTTGAGAAAATGGTTGGATTTCTCATTCTAAATCTCTATCTGAAGCCCCATTTTCATCAGCAGAATCAATCCTTCAGAAGGATTTTGAGAGAGTTATTAAGTTTTTGAAAGTGACATGTCTTCCAATGAAAGACAATGTCCAGAAATGATCTTCATTTTCCTCCCCTTTTGGCTTTCAGACTATACCTGAACAAATGCATCAGTTAAAACAAGCTGAATGGATTTGAAGGATAAACTATAATCACAAGAAAATATAATAATGCATTGCTCAGATTTTCGTAATACTTTCATTAAAAAACTAACTCTTCACTAAATGAATATAAATATTAAAATAGATGAGATCACATAATTGTGAATTCAAATATACACCAGCATAAATTGTGGCTACTTTCAGAGAGGGCATGATCCAAACAGGTTGCAAAAGAATAAAATAATTTGACTAGTATCAATACCAAGTTTATAATTTACAACATGATGAACCAACCGTGATACTATCATTAATTATTAATATTAATCATTATCCATAAAATTTAAAGAATATTTTTTTCATATTTATTACTTCACAAGCAATATTTAACAGAATGAGGTTCTTTTCTTTCTCTCAAACTATGCTATACATTTACAATGTATAAAATAGTGTTGTGAAAGTTTTAAATATTAGATTCAATACTTTAAAATAACATTATATTTCACTTGTTTTATAATGTTAAGATAAGTGTATTGAGTTAATAAAAGTGTCTCATAATCTCTTGATTGGGTCAGATTTTGATTGGGGGAAAAAAAGAAAGCATTGTTAAAAAGGAATAGCTGAAATTCAAGAACATATAGCTGCTTGAAATTTGAAGGAACCACAAAAAAAGTTCCCTCAATCGTGAATCAATAGCCGATTATATATAGGCACCATGCAAAAGGTTGTTTGTTTTGAGATTCGGCAACAAACACCCGTGTCTGACTTAAGTGCCAACAACAATTGACAAAAACAAAAACAAAAAATTTGACCAGAATTTTGTGTCTTGAAACAAAAGGGGTTGTTTTCAAGGATCTTCATCTGGTGTTTTCATCTTGGCTCTAAGCGGCAGTCAGGTAACTATTGTAGAAGCCCCTGCTGTTGACTCTTAATATAGAGCCTTAACCATTTTCTCTTCCTAATTCTTATTCGCATTGCTATAACTAGGGTTACTTCCATGACAAAAAAAATACTCAATAACACAAAAACACCTGCATTGATAGAAATTTTACTAAACTTTTGGATTGGAGAGGAAAAAAGAGAAGAAAAACTCACCTCACTGATTGAACAAATTGTGTCAGTGCCATCAAAAGCTGATGGTGAAATTGGTGTGGCCACAGCTGTATATATATATATATATGTAAATACTTGTGCTGTAAACCCTAATGTTCGTTTCGGCGTGAAATTTGCGAAAGACCGTTCAAAAGATCCGAATAGTTTGGGCCAGCTAACTTTCTCGGCCTGCGATTTGGATTCTGTTTAGGATATTACTTTCTGCACCCAATCAATTGCTTCCTGCACCCGCCAAACTTTGTAAAATCCCATTATGCCCTTGTCTTCTTTATTTTGAAAAATGGTGTAGGATGCACAGAAATGCGTTACGAATATCATTATCTGAAATTTGATTTTATATTCTGGATGTACATATCTGGAATAGTTAACTATGTTCCCGATGTGGGCATGCGGAAGTATATTTTTTGACTTATGGATTTTTATATCCGAAAGCTAAGTGATATTTCTTTTTTCAACTACCTCATAGAAGAAATGCGAACGTAAGAATGACAAGACGACACTGCCCGCTGCGTTCAGTGCAAAAACGAAGGTCGCAGTGGTGGCTGCTCCGTGAAAGCAAAAATGAGGGGGTGTTGTGATTGGGTGCTCCCTTAACCTAATTGTAAATAAAAAACATTCCCTGGATAAGCTTCGCGACCTGGTGGTCTTCGTAATAGAAGAGACATTTACCGATAAGCCTGTGATTGTTTGGAGAGATCGTCATAAATGATTAAATTTCATTAAGGGCATTTTTGTATTTTTGCAAATTTTATTAAGAGTATTTTAGTATTTTTGCAAACTTGGGTCAGGGAGAATGAGCCTTCTGTTTAAGGCAGTTCGGGCCTTTTGCATCACAAATTAAGCTTTTGGAATTTGATTTCATTAGGTTTTGAAACTAAGAAAAAACAATTTTTCTTGATTTTTCTATCGCTAGAATGACGTTTTAGGTATTTAAAAAATACCAATATTTTATTTTAAAATAAACATATATTTTCATCCTTAAAAGATTTAGGAAGTATTATATAGAGTTTGATATGGTAAACAATAGTTTTCATACATCATGTTATCTGAAACATTTATATTCCATTTCTACCCTTAACTATTCTTTATTATTAAAAGAGGTATATATGTAGGATTAATCTAACAAGCATCTAAGAGATGAAAATAATTACCAGCGAAAATAATGTGTTTTTAAGATAATTTTTAAATGTGTTAATTATTTTAAATTAATGAGTATTTAATTTAAGTTTACATCGAGCAATGTATAGTTTAGTGTTATTATATATAAATTATAAATAATAATTCGACAACATCATTTACAAGAAAATAGCACATAAATAACCTTATCCAACACCGTCAAAATATTAAATATTTTATGTATGAAAATTATTATAACAACAAGTTTTTTTTTTCTTGTAGTAATATAATAAAAGTTAAATTTATAGTCAAATGATATTAAAAAATATTGATTTAGATATAAATACATATAATAAAAGTTGTAATCTAGTTATATAAAGGATTGTAAATATATCATTATTATCATAAAGCAGAACATAAACAACAATTCAACAAGGTTCGTACCAAGAATAGCATTAAAAGATGTGATCATAAAGCAGTTCAATGCCATTAAACAGTCTTCAAAAGATGGCGTGAAGCAATACTTGAAACCCTAAAATTAACACGCCCTCGAATTCATCACTTCTCATCCAAAACCTCTTTCGAAAATCGATATTCATTGTACTGTGAATGATATCAGTCTAAAACTTAGTGGGACAAGGAGATAATTACAACATGCAGAAAACATCAACATTAAACATATATAACATGCCAAAAAAACAAGCAGAAAACATCAACATTAAAAAGTGAAAAGAACATCTAAAGCAGCTCTGCCTTCCAACACTGCTTGCTTCTTCTCAAGAACATGCGCGAGCTCAATTCACACCGTGTGATATGGCAGGACAAAGAATCCACCTTCGAACGGAGGGTCTCAATGTCCTCTCTCAGACGAGCTTCAGAGTCCTCCAAGTTTTTCAGCGAGCCATGAGAAACGTCATAAGAAGAAGAAGAAGTAAAGCAAGGGAACAAACGGCGTTCGATAGAATCCAACAACGTGCTCCTTAAGAAGAAGTGGCGAAGATCATCCAAGTGCTCCGAAAGCAGATAACTTCTTGAGTCCAAGAGTTCCAACATTGTGTGGTCACGGAGAAGACGAATGAGATCGGCCAAACGACCATAGGCGAAACCCTTGGTCTTCAAGGAAAATGCTTGGCCGAGCAAATACGCTTCACGGTGCTTCGAGAAGAAGTTGCATAGCAAAAGCGCGTCTTCTTTGGATAAGAAGTTTAAAAAGACCAAGAATTTGAGGTTTTTGTGGTTGTTCAACGTTTTTTCTTCTTCTTTCTCGTCTCGTTTGCGTTTGACGACCTTGATGTCACCGTCCTCTGAGTATTCCTCAGCCATTTTTGGAGAAAAGAAGAGAAGAAGAAGAGCTTTTTCTTAACACCATGTTTGTGTTGTATATATATATAGTGTTGGAAGTTGGAAGATGTTTGGCCACCACCTTGCCTTTTCGTTTCAGCTTCCCAATCAACATGCATGATGATCAGATAGATACGGATCTTTTGAAATTATAACTAGCAGATCACAGATATTCTATAATTTTTTTTTACAATAATTAAAAACTATAATTATAAGTGAGAATAAGAAGCATAAATTATATAATTAAACATTCAATTAAATTAAATAAATAACAAATGATAACTAATGCATAATGCATAAATGAATTTTGTTTATAAATAAATAAATTAAATAATATAAAATTATGAATTATATATTTTGTTCCAGTTCCTATCTACACTAATAGTATTACCTAAAAATTTAATAATTAATTAGATACTATTTTAAAAGTTATTTATCAATAATCAAAATTAATTTAAATATTAGTAATTTTATATGTAAAATTATTTTATTTAATGTTTTTTTAATAGAAAATTAGTACTAACAAATTTATCTTAGAACCCAGTTTAATAATATAATGTATATATTAAAATTTTAAACTAAAAAATAAAGTACATATTAATAAAATATTATTATTATTTTGAGTATGAAAATCCATCCTAATTAAAAACAACCATGTTGTAATTACAATTCGAGTAATATAATATATTGAAAACCCTGAAAATAGAGAAAACGCAGATATCTATATCAAGCAAAACATAAACGCAGTTCAACACAATCTTCGAGAAATGGCGTGAAACAAAACTTGAAACCCTAAAATGAACACACGCTGGTATTCATTGATCGTTATAATCCAAAACCTGATTCGAACATCGATATTGAAGGTACTAAAAGATAATCATAACATGCGAAAGAAAACAAAAGAGAAAGCATAAAAATTAAAAAGTTAAAAAAGCATTTAAATCATCAATGGCTTTCGACACTGCATGCTTCTTCTCCAGAACCTTCGCGAGCTCAACTTCACACCATCCCCTTGCTGTATCTATAATATCTTACCAAAGTGGTCCAGTTTTTTTTTTATATTTACGTAAATGGCAAGATTCTCAAAATATTACAAGAATAGACATTTTTTTTTGTCAAAGTTGCCAATGGTGTAGGCAACATAAATTAAATTCATTAATCCTTCTATTTTTTTTTTTTAATTAAAGTTTCTAACCCGATTAACAACTTCAGTTTAAATAAAATTGAATACTGGATTGGCAACTTTAGTTTAAATAAAATTGAATATTGGATTGGCAACTTCAATGTATTTTATCTCAAATGAAATTTCTAATTTTATTGGCAAATTTAGCTGATTTTTTAAAATAATTAATATTTTTAAAAAATGAAAGATGTATATAATAATAATTTAAAATTATTTAAATTTACATGAAGTGAATAAAAATAAGAATATTGAGAAAAAATGTATTTTTATAGATAATTAATATTAAAAAATTAAACTAAATTTTGTTTTCACAAAAAACAAAATTACCTAAAATTAAGTTGGATTTAAAATAGGTTGGGTAATAAATGTAAAATATTTAGTACTTTTTAAATATTATTAAAATTAAAAATATTTTTGTTGTTTTTAAAAATTTGAAATTATGTATGTGAAATAACGTTTATAGTTGATAAAATTATAAATAAAAAGGGTAGCGTTTAAACAATATTTATAAAATGATATTATACATGATTATAAAATAGAAATAAAGGAAAAGTTGTCATCTATGAGAAGCTGTGCCACATGGTGGTCTTCTTCGTTGTCTTTGTGGTCGTCCTTGTGGCTGTTGTTCGGACCGAAGGGTAGGAGGGGGCGGAGGTGGAATGTCATCATCAGTGCCTTCGATTTCATTGTCATCACTCTGATTTGCGGACACTTGTGAAGGCATTGTTGGTCGATAATACTGCATAGATGACATAGGATTGTAGGCAGATGGGGGGGTCATGGTAGAGGTTGCAAAGGGATTTGACGGGCCAACAAACAATTGTTGTTGAGATGGAAATGTTGAGTAGTTGAAAGGTGGTCGATGGAATGATGATTGGAATGACATGTGAGATTGATCCCTATATCCGAACAACTGGGTCAGTTGAACACCTGGTGGACGAAAAGATTGTTGTTCAAATGATTGAACTTGAGAAGAAGACCTGACATGATGTTGATAGTGAGGTTGTGTAGTCTCCTGTGGCATATCATATTGTTTTGAAAATATGTGTTAATTTTGGATGAGTGAATGAAGAATAAATAATTTTGTAATTGAACTTACATCATCATCAGACGATGACTGTATAGGCGTGATGTAGCGGATAGTATGGTTGATGTACCATTGCATGTATGTTGAGTTGTCATGCAAATGACCATTTCCGTTAAACTGATTTCCATGAATTAGATGATTACGACAGTCATTCCACATAGTTATCCATGCGACATGATATTGTGGTCAGTATCGATCAGTTCGTCCTCTCATATCCTCTTTGTGAAGTTGATCAAGGTTGAATGGGTCACTTGGAATACTCTGTCGAAATCCAAATTGACGCATAACCCTGTCAACTTGATGAAATTCAACAGTTGCAAAACATATGAGAGGAACTACAGCCCGTGCAGTTGGGGAAACCTCAATAGTGATCAAGCGCCTAACATATTCCACTCGATATGGAGTCCAAAGAAACTGTAAATAAATGTTTGAAACATCAATAATATGAAATATTTAGTTAAAATGATATGTTAGTTTATATATTTGTCACAACCTCTTTAGCTTTAATGCCATCAAATATTGCTCGTATTTGTGGAACAGTGGTTCCTCCTATGTGCGTCCTATGCATCCTCCGAGTCCACCTAACGTAAGCAAAGAAATATTAAGAACTTCGTTTTCTTATCTCGAAAATTAATACAAAAATAACATACCTTTTACCGAGTGGGAAACCAACTCCTTGTTGAACTTCTTCATCGGTCAATGGTTGAAGTTGTGGAGAAATGCATGTTAGGTGTTCCCATGCCCAACACTGTAAAAGCAGCGTGCAACCTCCAATATTATCTTGATTAAAGTCTATTCCGTGATCGAGCGCACGATACAAAGAAGCCAATACAGCTGACCCCCAACTGTAATTCCTTACGTTGTTCAAGTCAGCCAACAATAATAGGTACATTAAATGTACCTTACTACCTGAAGAATCAGGCATCAATAAACTCCCAATAAGTGTTAATATGTGGGCTCGAGCATGTTGAGCAATAACATCATCAGTTGCATTATGTGGCAGTTCTTGAAAAGTGTTGTTAAGCCAAGACAACTTAATTGCATTTCCTTTTATCGCTGTTGATGGTGGTATAAATCCGAGCAACTGGTCACATAAAGATACTAAATCACCACTAGTAATCCCGGTGACAACCTGTCCATCAATAGGTAAACCCAATATTAATTCCACATCTTCCAAAGTAAAAGTTGTTTCACCGAGAGGAAAGTGAAAGGTATGAGTCTCTGTTCTCCATCTTTCCACTAATGCTGTAATTAGTACATGGTTGAAGTCAATGTGCTTAAATTTTAACAAATGTCCAAAACCAGAATGATCAATTAACCGTTTGACTCATTGGTCAAGTATATCCTCATGCTTTAGTACCCAACTTGCATGTCTTCTGGGTCTCAATAGTCTTTCATTACCTTCCCATACATATTTAGTAACATGTTTCTCTTGGAGTCGCAATATAGACATATTCGCGGGAAGACAATGAGATGCCATAAAATTCTAATAAAATGATTCCTGAAAATACAACCAATTTTTAGAATATCTTTATAGATAATTTTTATTAAAATGATATTATCAATAAACATTAATTTTCTTAAATTAAAGATAACGAAAAGATATTTACACCTACTAATTAAAGAGTACTGAGGATAACATATTATAAAAATATTGATTGAAAGTAATATATTATGTACAAACAATAAAAATATAAGAAAAATAAAATAAAAAATATATTTTTTAGCAATTGTTTGTCAATATTTAATATCAATTAATTATATTAACTTGTTTTTTTTTATAAGTTGATAATAATTAAATTTCATGTTTTAAAGTATAATTTTTAAATTCCTTTAACAGAGTATAAGTATAAGTATTAAATATTAAATATTGTTTGTGTGGATAACTATTAAAATATAAAATATAAGTATTAAAACCATGCAACGGTTTTGCAATATTAAAACCAAAGTAATATAAGTATTAAAATATAAATATAAATATTAACAGGTTTTGCAATGGTCTTTAGCTAACAATGAACACTGCATTTAATATTCCATAAAATTCTAACCTAATGATAAGTCATCCGCTACTTTATTCACTTATGTTCCCTCTCACCACAAACCATGGCTATCACCACCTCCTTAACACTTTTCTTCTTCCTTTTACACTTTTCCGTACATCTCCAGGAGGTACACTTGTGATGTTACATAATGATTGATTTTTCAAAGGCTAGAACCAAAGTAAAGAGTAAAATATAACCTATATCACATGTACCTTTTTTGTCATTTAATTCATTCAACCATATTCTTTTCTGCACATGGATAACAAGTGGAGAATACCATGAATAACTCTTTTGCCCATTGGCTCTTTCTCTGCTCCATCAAAGATTCTTATTCTATTTCTTACTATTTATAAAATACTTATTGTTTATAAAGTACTCTTACTTATTGGCTATAATGAATACATTGTATGAAAATAAAAAATAAAAAATATTAGTTGAGTTTTGTTAATGTTTTTAAAACAGATTTCAAGTAGTTAATTTTGTTTACAAATTTAAAGATATTAGTACATTAGAACTAAATTATTATAACTAAATTCTTTTACATGTAATTTTCTCTCATATATATAGAACTAAATTTTAGTTAAAACTAAGATATAATTTTCTTCTGGAATGAACAAGGGTTCATGAGTAATGCCACCATGTAATACAAAAATACATACAGATCCATCCACAGAAAATACAAAAACAATTTATGAGAGGTAAAATATACTAATAATCTTTGTTAGCATGTGCATATGCTTGCTACTATAATTAAATAAATAATTAAAATATTAGAGAGAACTTACCTTTGTGATTGAATGCCACCCTTAAGCACTCTAGAACAATGGCAAAGCTTGAGAGTGTTTTGCATAGGACACAGACTCTATTAAATAGAGTTGCTTGTGTGAGTTTCAAAAAATGAAAGTTTGAATTCAAACTTCATTTTCAAAAGAATCTCTGCCATGAAAAAAGAATCTCTGCCATGAAAACTATAGCCATGACATAAAGCTGGACACAAAATAAAGTATTGCTTGGTGGTGCACGAAATTGCAAACAAAGTTGTCAAACTTTTAATATAAGTTGCCAATGGTGAATGCAACTTCTTCCAAAGTTGCCAATGGTGAAGTCAACTTCTTTATTATGAAATTAGGAAAAATAAAAATAAACCAAATGTAGCGTGGAGTGATGGCTTTCTGTCACAATTACATGAGGACTTGACTTATGAATAAAAATTATTGTACTCATACAAAACATTTGTTATATAATGGAACAACAATGCAACTCTCTAGCCTTGCATTCCTTCTTTGTTCTACACTTTTTCTTCTCTTGATTTCTGCATCCAAGTTAAAAAAATGACAAGGTTTGTAAGATATATTATTTTCTCCTTCTAGTTTAAAGTTCAAAGAAAGTTGTAAAGGTAATGTAAATTTTCCGTAACATTCTTATTTATCATGTTTTTTTTAAATGCAGATGGACACGTGGAATGTCGGTGGAACGTCACTAAGCCAGCATGAAGAACCAATAATTACAGACATCGTGGACGACATAAGTGAAGATGGAGATAACTACGACTTTGATTTGGATGATGAAGATGAGTTCAACAGATCTTCACAATATATTCCGTCTGGCAGTCAATCCGGACATAACATCGATTGTGAACTCAATGAACACATGTCTTTCATATCAAAGGAGGCGACATTGAATGCCATAAAACGATACCACATAGACAACGGTTACAAATTTGTTGTCGTGGAATCAAAGCCAGATAGATATGTGGCTCGGTGCATACATCATGATGTAGGGTGCGAATGGAGATTACGAGCATCTTTTAGTAAAATCCGAAGTCAATGGGAGATAAAAAAAAATTGATGCACAACATACTTGTTTGTCAACAAATCTTACGGCAGACCATGTTAATTTGGATTCAACCCATATTGCGTCCATGGTGTTGACTTCAGTCAAAGCAAACCCTTCCGTCCCAATTAAAAGCTTAATTACAGAAATAAAAAATTTGCACGGCTATACTATCACGTATAGAAAAGCTTGGTTGGGAAAACAGAAAGCTCTTGCTTTGGCATTTGGCGATTGGGAACAGTCCTACAATGATCTTCCTAGATGGTTGGAAGCAGTAAAAGAAAGCAATCCAGGGACAATTGTGCAGTTATTGCTTCTCCTTGTATGGTTGATGGTGTTCAAGACAATTCGTGTTACACGTTGGATCGGGTGTTTTGGTCTTTCAAGCCTTGTATCGATGGTTTCAATTTTTGCAAGCCCATTGTACAAGTTGATGGGACATTTTTAACCGGAAGATACCATGGAACATTGTTGACCGCAACCGCTCAAGATGGGAATCGAAACATATTTCCATTGGCGTTTGCGATTGTTGAAGGCGAGACTCGGGAGGCTTTAATTTGGTTCTTCCAATTATTGCGACAATATGTGACACCTCAACCGAATTTGTGCATGATTACTGATAGAGGAACCGGTATAATTTCAGCATTACAATTCGAAGAAGTTGGATGGGAAGGAGACGACCTTGTTTCTGTGTATTGCATATGCCATATCGCATCGAATTTCAACAAAAAATTCAAAAATGTTGAGCTGAAACGGCAATTGATTAACATGGGTAATGACATTCTTTACCTTCTCTCAGAGATAATTACGACCTTTTACCATTTAACTAATTTCATTTACTTCTTTATGACAGCTTATGAGATGAAACAACCCATAGTACAGGCAAAGCTATCAGTTATGCGATCTGAGTTCAAGCAAGCATTTTCCTGGATAGATCGCATACCATTAGAGAAATGGACTCAAGCATATGATGGGGGAAAGAGGTATGGTCATATGACCACAAATCTAGCAGAATGCATTAACTCTGTGCTTAAGGGAGCTCGTTCTTTGCCGATTTCCGCTTTGGTTAAGGCAACTTTTGAAAAAACAAAAACATGGTTTGTTGAACGAGTCTTCAAAATAGACACCATGTTACGCGCAGGTCATTATTATTCAGAAGATATCACAACCTTACTTAGAAAAAATCAACAAGATTCGTGTATGTGTTTTGTGGAAAAGTTTAATGCAGAAAATTCTGAATTTGATGTCCAAGAATTAGCCACCCCCCAACATGGTCGGCGACCTTAATCATATACAGTTAGATTAAATGATTGGTGGTGTGATTGTGGCCACTTCCAAGCTCTTCGACTTCCCTGTCGTCATGTTATTGCCGTTTGTTCCTCTTGTCATTTACAAATGACGACATTCATTGATCCAGTTTACAACCTCCACACGATTAGAAAGGCATATCAAGTTGAATTCCACCCTGTTCGAAACGAGGATTATTGGTCTACTTATACCGGGCCAAATTTCATACCAGAACCCCACATGCGACGTAAAAACTCGGGACGACCAATTACGACTCGTTTGCATAATGAAATGGATCAATCAATTCAGAACAAGACAAAAAAATGTTCTTACTGTCGCAATGAAGGTCACAACAGAGGAAATTGTCCATTTAGACAGTAGAGTCATGCTTTGTAATGTTGTTCTCATCAAATATTTTAATATCATCTTCTTTTAATGACTTATATTGAATAATTTATTTTATTTTTAATACATTTATTTTACATAAATACATGTATATTATTACTTTTTACATATTATATAATTTATTCTTTCATATATTATATAATCTAAAAATTTATAAATAAATTATATCACATTTTTATAAGTGTATTTTTAACTTTAACGATATTTAAAAAATACTAAATATTTTTAATTTATCAAATAAATCATTTTTAATCCAATTTATTTAAAATTATTGTAAAAAATATTCATTTTAATTATTCAACTTTATATATCATTTTCTTAAATAAAAAAAATTATATTTTGGTATTATTTATAAAATACTTTTTTTAATTATATATTTTTATTTCTAAAAATATTAATTATCATTTTTTTAAAAAATAAAATCAAGTGAACTTGGCAATTGAATTGATAATTTTAATTGAAATAAAATACATTGAAGTTGCCAATCCAGTATTCAATTTTAAATACATTGAAGTTGCCAATCCCGTATTCAATTTTATTTAAACTAAAGTTGCCAATTGGGTTGGAAATTTTAATTAAAAGAAGAAAAGTAGAAGGGTTAACGAATTTAATTTATGTTGCCTACACCATTGGCAACTTTGACAAAAAAATGTCCATTCTTGTAATATTTTCTGAATCTGCCCATTTAAGTAAATCTCAAGAAAAACCGCACCATTTTGGTAAAATTCCCAAGAAGAAGAGCAATGGTAACGTACGGTATGAGGTCTTCAGTGGGCTTGTGGTTGTTCAACGTTTCTTCTTCTTCTTCTAAGTATTCGTCACTGCTCTCTGAGTAATAATCACTAAAATAAGCCATTTTTGGAGAAAAGAGAAGAAGAAGAAGAGTTTTCTCTTATCACCGTGTTTGTGTATATATATATAGAGTTGCATATTGTTTGGATATTTATTGTATTTCAGTTAGGACTTATCAATAGAATAATCCTAGGTTTAAGGAATAACTAATTGTTATGAGAGTTTGTTATTATTCCAATTATCACGTTGTAGGCTTGTAAAACGTGGTTAGTTATTTTTTTTAGCTATAAATTTTTAGCCTGTAGAAATAAAATGCACCAATTTTTCTTCATTTATCTAGCCTTTCAGTTCTGATTTCACAATTGGTATCAGAGCTTTAAAGGAATTTGATTAAAGAGTGTGTGAGAGAGTGCACCATGTCAAACTCAGAGCAATTCCTCGTTCCAAAATTCGAAGGACATTACGATCATTGGTCTATGATGATGGAGAACTTCTTAAGAAGTAAAGAGATGTGGAATCTGGTGGATGAAGGGGTTCCAACACCAGCAATTGGAAGTTCAGCAGCAAGTGAGGCGCAGAGAAAGAGTGTCGAAGAGGCTAAACTCAAGGATTTGAAGGTAAAAAATTATCTATTTCATGCCATTGAAAGAGAGATAATTGAGACCATTCTTGACAAAAGTACGTCGAAGGCAATCTGGGATTCGATGAAGCGAAAATACCAAGGATCCACCAAAGTGAAAAGAGCACAGTTGCAGTCCTTGAGGAAGGAGTTTGAAATGCTGACTATGAAGGAAGGAGAAAAGGTCGATAGCTACTTTGCACGAACATTGACAGTTGTGAACAGGATGAAGGTTAATGGTGAAGATGTGAAACCAAGCACTGTGGTGGGTAAAGTACTGAGATCTTTTACTCCTAAATTTAATTATGTTGTCTGTTCAATTGAGGAGTCAAATGATCTAGATGCAATGACCATTGACGAGCTTCATGGAAGTTTGCCGGTTCAAGAACAGAGAATGCAAGGAAGTCAAGAGGAAGAACAAGCTTTAAGAGTTTCTTATGATGACAAGCCAAAAAGAGGCAGGGGCAGAGACTCGTTCCGAGGAGGTCGAGGTAGAGGACGAGGGAGATTCTCTCAAAACAAAGCTATGATTGAATGTTTCAACTGTCATCAGTTGGGACATTATCAGTACGAGTGTTCTGATTGGGAGAAAAATGCTAATTATGTTGAACTTGGAGGAGAAGAAGACCTTTTGTTGATGGCCCATGTTGATTTTCATGAAACCAAAGGAGAAGAAGTTTGGTTCCTAGATTCTGGTTGTTCCAATCACATGACCGGAAATAAGGAATGGTTCTCAAAGTTGAATGAGGGATTTAGTCAAACGGTAAAACTTGGCAATGACACTAGGTTGGCAGTGGTGGCTAAGGGAAGTGTTCGATTTGAAATAAATGGTATCACTCAAGTAATTTCAGATGTTTTCTATATTCCTGAATTAAAAAGCAATTTATTAAGTGTAGGTCAGCTTCAAGAGAAGGGTCTAGCCATTCTAATTTAAAAAGGGACTTGCAGAGTTTATCATCCAGCGCGGGGGTTAATAATGCAGACTAATATGAGTGGAAATTGAATGTTCTACCTGAGAGCATCGATGACATCCAAAAACTCTTTGTGTCTTAAAGCAGAAGCTTTGGCTGATAGGAATCACATTTATGGCATCGCCGATTTTTTCATTTAAATTATCAAGGGCTGAAAACACTTGCTGCTAATAATATGGTAGATGGCATGCCATTACTCAAAGTTCTAGAGAAGTTATGTGAAGCGTGTTTAATTGGAAAGCAGCAAAAAGAATTTGTCCAAAAGCAAAGTTCATGGAGAGCATCAAAGCAACTTCAGCTAGTACATTCTGATCTCTGTGGGCCTATCAAACCAGCTTCCAACAGCAACAAAAGGTATATCATAAGTTTTACTGATCACTTTTCTCGTAAAACTTGGGTATATTTTTTGCATGAGAAGTTAGAAGCTTTTAGTGCATTTAAAAATTTCAAAATTAGTGTTGAAAAAGAAATTGGCATGCATATTGCTTGCTTGAGAACAGAAAGAGGAGGTGAATTTAACTCAAACGATTTCAGAAAATATTGCAAAGAACATGGCATAAGGAGACAGCTGACAGCAGCATACACGCCACACCAGAACGGAGTTGCAGAGCGAAAGAATCGAACAATCATGAATGCAGTGCGATCCATGTTAGCTGAAAAGAAACTTCCTAAATGTTTCTGGCCTGAAGTTGTAAAATGGTGTGTCCATATCCAGAATCGAAGCCCAACTGCAGCAGTTGAAAATAAGACTCCAGAAGAGGCATGGAGTGGTAAGAAACCAGTAGTTAATTACTTTCGGATCTTTGGAAGCATTGTCCACGTTCATATACCAGATCAAAAGAGGATTAAGCTGGATTATAAAAGCATAAAATGTGTTTTTCTCATAATCAACGATGAGTCTAAGGCATGGAGATTGTATGATCCAGTCTTGAGAAAGATCATCATTAGCAAGGATGTTGTGTTTGAAGAAGAAGAGAGCTGAGATTGGGGCAGAACAGAGGAAGAAATCAAGCGAGATGTGCTAAAATGGGATGATGAAGTTGAATACGATAAGGGTGCAGTGGAAGATGAGCCTTCAAGCAGTAGTTCCAGCTTGGCACAATCACCTTCAAGCATCAGTTTCAGCTTGACAGAATCGCCTCCAAATGAACTGAATTCTACTACACAAGGAGAGCTAGTTGAAGGGAGGGGTGCACAACAAAGAAGAGCGCCAGGATGGATGAATGACTATGTAATAGAAGGAAGATTCTTTGATGGGGAAGACTTTAATGCTATGATGGTAACTTTGAATGACCCAATTTCTTTTGCAAAAGGAGTTAAGAACAAGAAGTGGAGGGAAGCAATGTCAGCTGAAATTGAAGCCATCGAGCGAAATCAAACTTGGGAACTCAATGAGCTGCCTAATGGAGTCAAACCCATTGGAGTTAAGTGGGTGTTCAAAACTAAGCTCAATGAAAATGGAGATGTAGAAAAATTCAAAGCAAGGCTGGTGGCAAAAGGCTATGCACAACGACATGGAGTGGACTACACTGAGGTATTTGCTCCTGTGGCAAGATTTGATATAATTCGTATGATGTTGGCAGTAGCAGCTCAATTCAATTGGGAGGTGTTTCAACTCGATGTGAAGAGTGCCTTTCTTCATGGGAAGCTTAAAGAAGAAGTGTATGTACAACAACCTGAGGGATACACGAAGAAAGGAGAAGAAGAGAAGGTTTATAAGTTGCGGAAGGCCTTGTATGGCCTGAAACAGACACCTCGAGCGTGGTATAGTAAAATTGAGGCCTACTTCAACCAAGAAGGCTTTGACAGATGTCCTAGTGAACACACTTTATTCACAAAGTCGAAAGAAGGAAATATTTTGTTGGTGAGTCTTTATGTTGATGACTTAATCTATACTGGAAATGATGGAAACTTGTTTGATGAATTTAGAAGTTCAATGATGCATGAGTTTGACATGTTTGATTTGGGGAAAATGAAATACTTTCTCGGGATAGAAGTTAAACAATGTGCAGATGGAATTTTTATTTGTCAGAAAAGGTATGCTCAAGAAGTGTTAGAAAGGTTCGAAATGGAGAATGCTAATGCTGTAAAAAATCCAATAGTGCCTGGTACAAGGCTGTCCAAAAATGATGAAGGAGTTAGAGTTGACGAAACTCTTTTCAAGCAGGTGGTCGGAAGCTTGATGTATTTAACTGTGACTAGACCTGACTTGATGTATGTTGTGAGTTTATTAAGCAGTTTATGTCCAGCCCTACAATGTCTCATTGGCTTGCAACAAAGAGGATTTTGAGGTACTTAAAAGGTACCACTGGTTTTGGGATTTTTTACAGAAAGGAAGAGAGCAACCTGAAACTCGTAGCATTCACAGATAGCGATTATGCTGGTGACTTAGATGATCGGAGAAGTACCTCTGGGTATGTGATTATGATGGGTTATGGAGCTGTCTCTTGGTCTTCAAAGAAACAATCAGTAGTTGCTCTCTCTACTATGGAAGCGGAATATATAGCAGCTTCATTGTGTGCCTATCATTGTGTCTGGCTCAGGAGAGTTGTTGAGAAGCTTGGAATTAAAGAGAATTCAAGTACTGTGATTATTTGTGATAATAGTTCAACTATACAACTGTCCAAAGATCTAGTATTTCATGGAAAAAGTAAGCATATAGATGTGAGATTCCATTTCCTTAGAGATTTGGTCAATGAAGGAGTAGTTGAGTTAAGCCACTGTAACTCTCAAAACCAAATTGCTGACATCATGACCAAACCAATAAAATTGGAACAATTTGAAAAGCTAGTGGGATGCTTGGAGTGACAGAAGTAAGCTAAATGCATATGCATTAGCTTAAGGGAGGGAATGTTTGGATATTTATTTCATTTCAGTTACGACTTATCAGTAGAATAATCCTAGGCTTAAGGAATAACTAATTATTAGGAGAGTTTGTTATTATTTCAATTACCACGTTGTAAGCTTGTAAAACGTGGTTAGTTATTTTTTTTAGCTATAATTTGTTAGCATGTAGAAATAAAATGCACCACTTTTTCTTCATTTATCTAGCCTTTCAGTTCTAATTTCACATATATATATATATAGTTTTGGAAGTTGGAAGATGTTTCGACACCAACTTGCCTTTTCGTTTGAGCTTCCCAATCAACATGCATTATGATGAGAGAGACACGTACGGAGTAAACCTACATGTAATTATAATTCTTTTATTTTATTGGATCACTTTTATGTGTTTATTTAAAAAATTGTTTATGCAATAAAAGCATTAGCTAAATGATACATTTACAATTCAATTTTTTTATAAAATCATCTTCCATCACTTTAAGAGTTATATACATCATTTTCCTAAACAATTATAGTTTTTGTTTTTTCATATGAAGCAAATCTTGAGTGTTTGATTACAATTAAAAAATATATATTTTACACTAATTTTTCTAAAACTTCCATTTTATAACCCTTTTTAATAATAAAATATTATGTTTTTCTAATAAAAGTTAATATAAAAGAAATTTTTAAATTAAATAATAATATATTTGATTATCAATAAGTTTGTTTGTTAATAGTAGTTTGTTTAAAGTTGAAAGAAGGAGAAGTAAGAAATAAGTTGCAGCTAAGCTATGGAGATGCATTTTTTATTTTATTTATTTTTAGTTAAAACTAAATAAAAAAATTATTTTTGTAAGAATCTTATCTCTAGTATGTTTTTCATAAACACTTTATTTTCAAGCTTAAACTAACTCACTCCTAAGCTGCTTTTTAAGTAAGTATTTATTTTTACAAATCATTTCAAAAACACTTGTTTTATATTTGAATTAAATTAATTAATTATTTTCACACTGCGAACAGTAGTTACATTTATTTAATATTTTTGGTTTTATATAATAAAAAGTATATATATATATGTCATATATACATGTATTTAAAAAAAAAAACATTATCAAATGAAGATCTTAATATCATATTGACAACAAAATTCTTAAAAAGTTTATTAGAAAGTGAAAATGTTCCTACAATGTTAAATCCTAATTTATTATGTTACTAAAAGGTTAAACATATCCACCCTCTTTAGATTAAGGAGGTATGTGTTTAATATTTAAATTTAAAAAAGATTAATTTATTTTAAATATTTTGCATTAATAAATTTTTTATAATATTAAATTTTTTATTGTATCATATTTTTTAATTATTAGTATTATTACTCATGTATGAATTGTGAGTTTGGTTTTATTAGAAATTGAAAAGTTTCTTAGAGTTTAAATGATAATTTGTTAAGATACCTAAATGTCAAATTTATTCACTCTTTTTCAATTATTAAGACATGTTCCAATAATTGAATTAAAAAATAGTTAATTCATTTTAAAGTATTTAGTTGTTTTGTATTCTATGTTTTTAATTATTTTTATTATTATTACTCGAATTATGTGTTTGGTTTGATTGGAAACAGAAATGTTTCCTATAGTGTTAAATGATAATTTACTAAGTTACTTTCTTTCATGAATTTAGTTGTTTTGTATCCTATGTTTTTAATTATTTTTATTATTATTACTCGAATTATGTGTTTGGTTTGATTGGAAACAGAAATGTTTCCTATAGTGTTAAATGATAATTTACTAAGTTACTTTCTTTCATGAATTTAGTTGTTTTGTATCCTTATGTTTTTAATTATTTCTATTATTATTATTCATTCACAAGTTATGTGTTTGGTTTGATTGGAAACAGAAAAGTTTCATGTAGTATGTTAAATGATAATTTACTAAGTTCTCATAATGTTATGTTGTATGATATTTTTTAATTATTTTTACATTCTTAAGATAAAACTATATATTTTGTCGGTGATTCAAAAGATTTGGATAACACAATTGAGTTGTATGGATTTCCTACTTCTATATTTAATTACTTGTTTTATAATATTTAATTATTTTATTGTATTATATTTTTAAATTATTATTATTATTCATGTAAGAATTATGTGTTTGATTTTATTAGAAATTCAAAAGTTTTTGTATAATATTAAATGATAATTTAGTGAGTTAGGAAGATGTTATATATATTAACTCTAGGTGTATTCCAATAGTTTTTAAATAATTTTGCTTCAATTATCATTTTAAAGTTTTTTTTATTGTATTGTTTTTTTGTTTTTTTTATTATTATTACACTTTATGAATTATTTTTTTGTTTTATTAGAAATTGAAAAATTTCATAGAATGTTAAATAATAATTTACTAAGTTATAATAGAGCAAAATTGTTTAGTCTATTGAAATTTGTTCCAATATTTAAATTTGAAAAACAATATATTTGTTTTTGAAATATTTTGCTTCAATACTTATTTATGGATTGTGTATTTATTTTATTGAAAACTTAACAGTTTCGCAACTTGATCAGTTGCTCAACTAGATGAGTTGTCCAATTGTCAATTATATTCACTATGAGTCAAACATTGATAATTGTTCCACAATTTAAATTTAAAAAGTAGTAATAATAATTTTTTAAAATATTTTGAATCAATTATCTTTTTAAAACATTTAATATTTTTACTGTATTTCATTACTCGTTTACTAAGTATTTGTTTGGTTTTGTTAGAAATTGAAAAAAATTGATATTTATGGAGTTAAAAAATGTCAAATTTATATAAATATTTTGAGTTTGAAAATACAATAAATTTATTTTTAAATATTTTGCATCAATTATTCCTTTAGATTATTTTATTATATCAATTTTTTAAATTATTATTATCATTAGTGATTTCCAAATTGAGTAACTAAAAAGATTGTGACAATATTACTTGTTAATTTACCGAATAACTAATGTATCATATCATATCTATCTCTTTCCTTTCAATTATTGAGATATATTTTAAAATTTAAATTTAAATTTAAAAAATATTTAATTTATTTTTAAATATTTTTCATCAATTATCCTTCAATAACATATTAATTTTCGTTATTATTAGTCATTAACAAATCATATTTGATTTTCTTTAGAAAACGAAAATTTTCATCCGGTGTTAAATGCATTACTTATTATTTTAAATCTTTTTATATTAAATTTATATGATAAATATATTATATTTTTAAATTAAATCACTTCCATTATATGGTCTATTAGTTTGTCATGATCTCTCGGTAATCTTTTATATATTTTTTTTTATTTCTAATTATCATTCTTACATCAAATTTTCACCACATCCTAATCAATTTTCAAATGGAAAATGGTTTTCACATCCATTCTTACATTTTACATTCCCACTAAATATTAATATCTTAATTTTTTTTTTAATTTTAAAAATTATATTAATATTTTAAATTTTATTTATATTTTTATTAAAAATATTAATATCTTATTTTTTTTAATTTTAAAAATTATATTAATATTTTAAATTTTATTTATATTTTTATTAAAAATATTTTTTAATTTTTTTATTACTAATATTAATATTTTGTTGTAGATGTAAAGTAGAGTAGGTGTGAAAATATCATCACCCTCTTAATTGGAAAAACGCAGTATCAAGCAAAACATTAACCCAGTTGAATACCATTTAACAATCTTAAAAAAATGGCTTGGAACAAAAACTTCAAACCCTAAAATTAACACACTCGTATTCATTAATCCTTCTCATCCAAAACCTCTTTCAAACATCATGGTACTAAAAGATAATCATAACATGCCAAAAGAAAACAAACAGAAAGCATCAAGAAAGCATCAAAATTAAAAAGTGAAAAGAACATCTAAAGCATCTCTGGCTTTCAACACTGCATGCTTCTTCTTAAGAACATGATCGAGCTCAACTTCACACCGTGTGCTATGGCAGCACAAAGTAACCACCTTGGAACGGAGGGTCTCAGTGTCCACTCTCAAACGAGCTTCATACTCCTCCAAGTTTTTTAGCGAGCGACGAGAAACGTCACAAGAAAAAGGAGAGCAAGGGAACAAACGGTGTTCGATAGAATCCAACCACGTGTTCCTGAAGGAGAAGAGGCGAACATCATTCAAGTGCTCCGAAAGCTCAGAACTTCTTGAGTCCAAGAGTTCCAACATTGTGTGGTCACGGAGAAGTCGCAGGAGATGGGCAAAACGACCCTTCGTCTTCAAGGAAAGTGCTTCGTCGATAAAATACGCGTCAGGGTGCTTCGAGGAGAACTTGCGTAGTATTACCGGACAAAATCATTCTTAGACTTAATTAGACTTAATTACAGGAATATAATCACTATTAATGAGTCTATAATTAGACTTAATTATAGGAATATAATCACTATTAATGGGTCTATAATTAGTCTTAATTACAGATGTTATGTTAGAAAAAGAATATGTATATGTACGGTTCTAATGCTATGGTTATATATATGTATCATTACTATAGATGAAAGACAGATTGAATAAAACAGAAAATATTCTTTCATGGTATCAGAGCACAAAACTCTGATACCCGACAAACACAAAGCAAAGGCAACGGTGCACAACCATGGCAGATGCACCAGAAAAGAATAATGCCAACAAAGCAGAGGTGCTAAGAAGACCTACTCGCCATATGATCTCAACGCGAGTGACAATCCCGGAAACATAATGACGCAAGTCCAATTGCGCGGAGAAAATTACGACGAATGGGCAAGAGCAGTAAAGATCTCGCTTCGTGCCCGGAGAAAATGGGGCTTCATTGATGGAACACATATCCAACCAGAGGATGAGGCACCCGACCTTGAAGATTGGTGGTGGACCGTGCAGTCCATGATTGTCTCTTGGATTCTAAACACCATTGAACCAAGCTTACGATCCACACAGTAGCATATGCTGAGACTGCACATAACTTGTGGGAAGACATTAAAGAAAGATTCTCGGTCGTGAATGGACCTAGAATTCAACAACTAAGGTCGGACTTGTCAAGATGCAAGCAGGAGGGAATGGTGGTGGCAACTTACTTTGGAAAATTGAAGGTCCTTTGGGATGAGCTTACTAACAGTGACAAAATTCCATCTTGTACGTGTGGTGGATGCAAGTGTGGGATTGGTGCTCAGTTGGAAAAACGAAGGGAGGAGGAGAAGGTTCATCAACTCCTTATGGGGTTGGATGACGCAAGCTACGGGACAGTAAGATCAAACATTATGGCCTAAGACCCATTGCCGTCTCTGAACCGCGTATATGCTATGTTGGTACAAGAAGAAAGAGTGAGAATGATGGCCAAATCAACGGAAGAAAGGGGTTGGTCGTGGGTCTCGCGATGCAGGCCAACTACAAAGAAAAAGGGCATGGAGATATGGTAGAAAAATTAATGACGTGCAGTCATTGCGGTAAAAATGGTCACGACATGAAGGGATGCTTCCAATTGATCGGATATCCCGAATGGTGGGGTGACAGACCAAAAAGTGAAGGCAAATGGAACGGCAGGGGACGCCAAGGGATGCGAAACAAAGGTAACCCGACACGTGCAAATGTGGCACACGCTAGTGGAAGCAACAGTCAAGCCAACAATGACGACAAGAAACTTGAGATCGCAGGTCTGACCAATGAACAATGGAAGGTACTGGTTGATATGATCAGCAAACAAAAATCAAATGAATCAGAGAAAATGACTGGTAAGAGCATTTGGGATTTGTGGATTATTTACAGTGGGGCATCAAACCATACGATCGGGTCACTGGAAAATTTGAGTGAAAAGGAAACTATACAAGGTGCCCCGTAGGGCTACCTGATGGTGAACGTGTTCTAGCTTGCGAACAGGGAACAGTGACTCTTGAAGAAGGACTTGAATTGAAAAATGTCCTTTATGTTCCCAAATTAAAATGCAATTTACTTTCAGTACCTCAATTGACGGATGAAGAGAAAATTGTGTATTATACAGGACCGCACTTCGAGGACGCTGATTGGAGCAGGTGAACGGAAAGATGGGCTTTATTGGTATCGTGGGGTACGGAAGACTCAAACATGTCATGTCAAGATGGAAAATCAACTAGCACTTTGGCACCAAAGATTAGGACATCCGTCATTTAAGATTGTGCAAATGCTTCCTGATATAAGTGGGAAATGTACTCGTGATGAGTTGAATAAAGTTTGTGAAAAATCGAAACAAACGAGAGATAAGTTTTTTCTTAAGTGCGCATCAAGCTTTGAATATTTTTTATTTAATTCATTGTGACTTATGGGGTCCTTATAAAACTCCTTCATCCTGTGGTGCTTCATATTTTTTGACAATTGTGGATGATTGTTCACGGGCAGTTTGGATCTATTTGTTAAAAGAAAAAACAGAGGTATCAGTGACTTTGAAAAAAAATTTCACACTCGTTGAGAGGCAATACAACAAATGTGTTAAAATGGTTCGCTCTGAACATGGAACCGAATTCATGTGTCTAAAACAATATTTCATTCAACAAGGTATCCTTCACCAAACTTCCTGTGTCGGGACCCCGCAACAAAATGGACGCGTCGAACGCAAGCATCGGCATATTCTGAATGTTGCTCGGTCATTACGGTTTCAAGGCAATCTTCCCATTAAATTTTGGGGGGAATGCGTTTTGACTGCAGGCTACTTAATCAATCTCACACCATCCTCCATTCTAAAAGGAAAAACCCCTTATGAAGTGATCCATGGATGTGTACCCAGTTACGCACACTTACGAGTATTTGGTTCATTATGTTATGCTCATAATCAAAATAGACAGCGGGATAAATTTGATAGTCATAGCCGAAAATGTGTGTTTGTCGGGTATCCATATGGCAAAAAAGATGGAAATTATTTGATTTGGAAACAGAAACTTTCTTTGTCTCTCGTGATGTACATTTTTTCGAAAATAAATTTCCATATTTTGAAGCCAAAAAGATGGACACTGCACCACCATTGCAAAACCCAATTATTGCCAACTCTTTAGAAACTGGAACGGACCCACATTTTCTTCATGAAGTTGCCTCCTCAAACCTAGATGAATGCATCGTCAACCAACCCATTGCATCTCCCATCCCAGCCAAGGAAGATGCTACCCTCACAGATGACTTCGACCACACTATCAACGACTCCGATCCGTGTATAGAAGCCTTGACGCTACCCGCAGATCCACCGCCGCGTCCGACGGAGACGGCGCCGTCGGTTTCTTCATCATCGCTGACGGCCGCGGTTCCCCTTGGGCGAGGGCATCGCGCGAAGCTGCTTTCCGTACGGTTACGCGATTTTGTCGCAGCCACCACGATACCGTCAAGCCCCTCTGTTCCGTCACCTCCTTCAACAGAATCCTCAGGTGTTTCGTATTCTATACATGATTTTGTGAATTGTGATTCCTTTTCTAAACATCATCAAAGTTTTCTTGCCTCTTTACACACCGAGCAGGAACCCCTGTTCTTTTCTCAAACGGTCCGAGAACCCCGGTGGCGTGATGCTATGGCACAGGAGATTCATGCTCTCGAACTCAATGACACCTGGAAACTCACCGCTCTCCCTCCTGGAAAGAAGGCACTTGGGTGTAAATGGATCTACAAAATCAAATACAACTCGGATGGAACAATTGAAAGATTCAAGGCTCGATTGGTAATTCTTGGCAATCATCAAGTGGAGGGTTTGGATTACAACGAGACGTTTTCTCCTGCCGTAAAGACGGGAACCATTCGCACAACTCTAGCAGTAGCAGCCGCAAAAGATTGGGAGCTTCATCAGATGGACGTTCACAATGAGTTTCTCCATGGTGATCTTGATGATGAGGTTTATATGAAACTCCCTCCTGGCTTCCAAGAATCTCAACCAGGGGCAGTGTGCGAGCTTCAAAAGTCTCTATATGGCCTCCGACAGGCCCCCAGGTGTTGGTTTGCTAAACTATCTTCTTCTCTCACTCGTTACGGCTTCCAACAATCCCCGAAGGATCATTCCCTGTTTACTCTCAATAATAATGACATACAGTTGGTTGTGCTAGTCTACGTTGATGATCTTGTGATTGCAGGGAATAATGGTACTGCCATCCAATGTTTTAAAGGCTACTTAAATCAATGCTTTCATATGAAAGATTTAGGCCGCCTCAAGTACTTCCTGGGGGTTGAAGTTGCTCGCTCCTCCAACGGAATCTTCCTTTGTCAGAGGAAATATGCCTTAGATATCATTACTGAAGTCGGATTGTTGGGTGCGAAGCCCGCCACTACACCATGTGAAGAAAATCACAAATTGAGCTCCGCTACTGGTTCTTTTCTTTCTGACCCGGCTACTTATCGTAGACTTGTTGGGAGGTTAATTTATCTGTGTTTCACTCGACCTGACCTTACCTACAGTGTCCAAGCTTTATCTCAATTTATGCAAAATCCACGCTCCGAGCATTGGCAAGCTGCTCTTCGTGTTGTTCGATATTTAAAGGGGCATCCTGGACAAGGAATACTCCTACCTCGAGAGAACAACTTACAACTCTTTGGGTGGTGTGATTCTGATTGGGCAAGTTGTCCACTGACACGGAAATCTCTCACCGGATGGTTTATTCAACTCGGCACTTCCCCAATCTCTTGGAAAACCCAGAAACAACAAACGGTTTCTGCCTCCTCTGCTGAGGCTGAATATCAATCAATGGCTAAGACCACCCGAGAATTAAAGTGGATTAAAGACATTCTCGCTTCTCTACATGTTCCTCATCCTGTCCCAATTCGTCTTTATTGTGATAGTCAAGCAGCACTTCACATTACTAAAAACCCGGTCTTCCACGAACGCACCAAACACATTGAGGTTGACTGCCACCTTGTTCGAGATGAAATCATTCACAAGCGCCTTCTTCCATCCTATGTGCCCACACATACACAACTAGCTGACCTTTTCACCAAAGCTCTCGGTGCTAAAAAGTTTGGAGTCATCTTGGTCAAGTTGGGCATTCAAGACTTACATGCTCCAACTTGAGGGGATATTACCGGACAAAATCATTCTTAGACTTAATTACAGGAATATAATCACTATTAATGAGTCTATAATTAGACTTAATTATAGGAATATAATCACTATTAATGGGTCTATAATTATCTTAATTACAGATGTTATGTTAGAAAAAGAATCTGTACGGTTCTAATGCTATGGTTATATATATATGTATCATTGCTATAGATGAAAGACAGATTGAATAAAAAAGAAAATATTCTTTCACGTAGCAAACTCACGTCTTCTTTGGATAACAAGTTTAAACGGACAAAGTCTTTCAAGTGTTTGGTGGGGTTTTGATTGTTCAACATTTCTTCTTCTTCTCCTTCTTCTTCGTCTTCTCCTTCTTCTTCTTCTCCTTCTACTTCTGAGTATTCGTCACTGCACTCTGAGTATTCAGCAGCCATTTTTGGAGAAAAGAAAAGAAGAAGAAGACTTTTTTCTTAACACCACATTTGTGTTGGATATATATATAGTGTTGAAAGTTGGAAGATGTTTGGCCACCAACTTGCCTTTTCGTTTCAGCTTCCCAATCAACATGCATTATGATGAGAGAGATACGAAATAAACCTTCTTGTAATTATAATTCTTTTCTTTAATTAATTCGATCAGTTCTATAATTATAATTATTGATTTAACTATAATTATTTAATTATAAATTTAGTAAAAAAAAATTTCATAGTTAATTATATACTAATTTAAAATTAATTTAGAAACTAATAATTTTTTAATTATCTCTAATTTAGTCATTATAATAATGAATTATTATTTTTCTCTAAAATAAATTTTTATTTAGTTTAATGATTTTTTTTAGGTATATTTCATCATCAAGTATCTTAATTTGTTAATAGTTTTGTTTAAACTTGAGGAAGAAGAAGTAAGAAATAATAGGTTTCTGGGAAGCTATTTCTAAAAGTAGGGAAGTATGGAGATACATTTTTAACTAAAAAGAATGTTTTAGTTGAAACTAAATAAAAAAAATATTTTTGTAAGAATCACTTATCTATAATATGTTTTTCATAAATACTTTATTTTCAAGCTTAAACGAACACTCACTCCTAATCTGCTTTTTAATAGTATTTATTTCTAAAAATCATTTTAAAAACACTTGTTTTATATTTGAATTAACTAAATTGATTATTTTCACATTGGGAACAGTAGTTACATTTATTTAATATTTTCGGTTTTATATAATCCAAAGTATGTGTATATATATCATATATGCACGTATTTTAAAAATGAAACATTAGCAATCTCAATATCATAGACCACAAAATTCTTAATAGGTTAAAAATAGATAACTAATATAAAAAATTATGCTAAATGTAATTTATGTTCTAATATTTTTTTACCGATGTGTTTAATTTTAAACTATATAGTTGTCTTTCTCGAATTTCATTTTACAAATTAGTAAATATATAAAAAAAAAAACAGAGGGCATATTAAAAAACAATTATTTTATATGTTGGTAGTATTATACCAAACCTAACTTAGAAATATCATGACCTCATACAATCATAAACGGACATTAATAGAGGTAGAAACCTAGAATTGACGTTAAATACTAATCTTAATCTTTACATTAGGGATTAATTGAGATTTACATAACACTGAACAAAAATCACAATGAACAAAACCAAATAGAAATGTATTCAACATTCTATATTTTGAGGGCTAGTACATAGAAAATTCCAATGTACCAATAAGCAACTAGAAAGTTGCTGAAAACAAAAATAAAAAAACTGCTACATATAACTAAAACTTCAGCTTTAGATCAGACCAAAGATGCATTTGAAAGAATTGGAAAAACAGTAATTATTACAGCATATGGTGTAGCTTAAAGATAGCATGCAGAGAAGCCATGGAAGAAGAAGAAGAGTTTGGCTGAGTAGGAATGGTGAGTGAATAAGTCTTCACTTTGTCCACCACCAGAGGAAGTCCTTGCGCCTGTTGATCTTCTTCTGGAGCTGAAGGAGGCCATAGAGTAAAGCTTCAGCAGTTGGAGGACAACCAGGAAGATAAATGTCAACAGGAACAATCCTGTCACATCCTCTAACAACTGAGTATGAATAGTGATAATATCCACCTCCATTAGCACAGCTTCCCATTGATATCACCCACCTTGGTTCTGGCATTTGATCATAAACCCTAATCATTTTTACCATCAAACAGGTTCATCTCATGTTAGCATCACTCTCTCAAACTCGAATATCACATAATAAGGTAATATTCACAATAAAAAATTAATCTTTCTGTCATCAAATTTTAGTAGGTTATAACTTACAAAAAAAAAAAATATTATTGTTCTAGTAAACACTCAAAATTTTTTAACTATCCTTCATTTTCAAGTTACCCATAATTTTTTTTTTTCTTTTCAACCTCCTCTCATTCACAAACACAACCAAAAGGTTTACTTTCACATCATATAAAAACAAATACTTTCACTTTACTACCCATTTTAATAATATAATAATATGTATTAGTAGTTTATATTAAAATATAAAAAGAATATGGTTAGAATAATAATATAACGCGTTATGAAGTAAGAATAAATTTTCAACATAGCCTATTTTTAAAGGAGAAAAATATTTAAACTAAATAGTAGATATTTAAATTAAAATAAAATTTTTTTGTTGGAGATCCCAGATTAGAGATGAAAATATTTCATTGTATGTAAGTGGATTTTATAGGATTGAGTTAGACTTAAGGTCCAGTTCGTAACATGATATTAGAGCCATTTAAAAAGTCTATTCTAAACTTGTTGGGCCTATCGAATTAACCATAATATGTTGTCCTTGCACAAGCTATCACCTTTGGTGTGAGGAATGTGTTGGAAATTCTACATCGACTAAAAATGTGAATATTTCATTGTATATAAGTGTGCTCAAACCTCATCCTATAAGCTTGATTTTATGAGGTTGAATTAGATTTAAAATTCACTTCGTAATAGTTTTGGTTGTGATAGTTTTAAATAGTAGATAGAATTTTATGAGATAGTGAATACTTGAATAAAATAAGGAAAATGTAATGGTAGGATGGAAAGAAGGAGAAAACTAACTTGCGAAGGGCAGGGGCCATCTTGTTGGTGAGGGTGCCAGCAACGATCATGCAATCGGACTGGCGTGGGCTGGGCCTGAAGATGATTCCGAAGCGGTCCAGATCGTAACGGGCCGCACCCGTGTGCATCATCTCCACGGCGCAGCAGGCCAGCCCAAACGTCATGGGCCAGATGGATCCCACGCGGGCCCAGTTCATGAGGTTGTCCACCTTGGAGATCACGAACTCCGCCGGCTTCGACAACCCCACGGGGGAGGACTTCGACGTCGGCGGCGACGCACAATAACTCGTCGGAGCCACCGCGTCGGAGGAGCTGCTGTGGAGGAGCGACGCCGAAGCTAGCCGCTGAGGGAGGCGCCACGTGGTTCCGGTTCGAGTGATGAGAGCCATGGAGACACGAGCACGACACAACATGCACTTTGGTTTTTTTTTTTTTTCCTCTGTGGTTTGTTTTGGAGGAATGAATGGTATTGTTCACGTAAACTCTCTGTTTCTTCTTGGGACAATCGATGTTGCAGTGTGGTCGCCATTTTAGGATCATGGTTGAACCAATTTTGTAACAAACCTTCCTTGTTTGTAGTTTTGGTGCTGATTGCTACACATCACCAAAACATTTTACTAAAATAACCATACATATACATGGGTTTCAATAAAGAAAAATGATACACAATTGTTGCAGTTTTATATAATTCTTTATGAATTTAAAAATAATTATATATAATAAAAAATAAATTTGTAAAATATTGAAAGTTATAATATGTATGATTACTCTTCAATAAATTTGGTTGAGATTGATTATAAAAGTAGAGCATATTTAACTCCTGAAAGCATTTTGCATATGATTGGAAAAGCTTTTATATTGTTAGTTACTTCTAGAATGACAAGAAAAAGTTTTCTCAAGGTTAAGTTGTAAAATTATTTTAATTTTAAGAGAAAATTTATTTATTTATTCTCAAAAAGATTGATAAAGGAGAAAAATATATAGAATATTAATTACATGAAAGATAAAGAACCCTAAATAAAATTTATCTTTTAATTAAAGTAGATATCAATAAAAAAAACTTCTAAATAAATCACTTTTAAGGCCCTATTTTTTCATTAATTTTATATAAGAAGAAGAATGATGACTCACTTTCAAATTGAAATTCTTTAAATCTAATGTTAGGATTTTGTTACTATTAACTTAAGCTTTTAACTTCTATTCAAGGGAAGATGAGTAATGAGATGGTAAGAATTAACGAGAAAAGGAAAAAGAAAGTATAGAAGATAAAATAAAAGACAGAAAAGGGAGAAGATGAATAGAAGAGAACTAATGAAACGATAAATATAATATTTAATAGTTTTACAAAAGAGAAAATATATATTCAGACTAATTAAAGAAATATATTTATTTTTTTCAGTTCAACCGAGATTTTAACTATTTGACTCATTTTATAGAACTTCTCTTTAAACTTATTACTATTATACTTAGTTACTTAATTGAATAAATATAAAGTTAGATTTATAACTATAATACATCACTCGTATAAATAATTAAATATAAAATTTTTAATTCTTTCCTTACTCTTCTTCTCTTTATTCTCAAATTAATGTCTATCCATTTTTTTAACAAAACAAAAATAAATAAAGAAAATAACGAAAAAGTAAATATTTCAGAAAAATAAAAATAGTTATTTTACTTATATAAGACAAGTTAAGAAATGGACTGAGAAAAACAAAGCATAGCATTTATTAAGTTAATTATAAAATAAAAATGAAAGTAATAAACAAATATAATTGAGTAGAAAAGGAAATTCAAAAAAGTTGCCCGTTAACAAAGTGCATATTCCTTTCCCTCCCGTTTTCCCTGCACCTTCCACAAAACCTAGGGTTCCTCTTTCTCCCTTCAAATTCCCTTCATTCCCTTCACCTTCACTCTTCCCCTTCACACCCAAAGAAATTCCCCACAATCATGAACCCTAACCCTAATTCTAACCCTTACGAAACCATGCTAAAGGAATCCATCAACCGCTTCTTCGCCGAACGCCGCAGAGGCGTCACCAACTTCTCCGACTTCACCTCCATCTTCTCCCGCATGCTCCACGCTGCCCCCAACCCTCCCATTCCAGTCCTCTGGTTCTACGCTGCGCTCGAATTTCACGCCGCGCGCGACCCTTCAAGAAGCGCCAGGGACCTGTTCCAGCTGCTCGTTTCGTGTTCCGGTTCGTGCGGCTCCACGAAGCGGATCGCTGCGCTCGCGCCGTTGGTGTTTGTTCTGCACCGCATGGCGCTTCGGCGCGGGGAGTTTCGGAGCGAGGTGGAGGAGCTGGTGGAAGGCGTTGTGAACTACTGCAGCATTTTCTGCGGGAAGGAGGTTTGCGACGGCGATGTGGCGGTTGTGGAGTTCGAGGATTTGATCAAGGTGTGGATGGTGGACGGTGGCGGTGGTGGTGGTGGGGTTTTTGGAGACTGCGGTGTGGAAGGGTTTTTCCCTCTTGTGAGTGAGGAATTTCGGAAGGGGATTGTGAGGGGTTGCGAGGTTGGGGTTTTGGCGGGAGTTGTTATGTGCGAAGCGCTTTTGTTGAAGCTGTGTTTGGCGTTTGAGAAAGGACTTAGCAGAGCGGAGCTGGAGAAGAATTTGCTGGCTTCAGCGGTTCAGACCATAACAGGGTTTCGGAGTTTTCGCTTTCTGGGTAAGACCTTTGTTTCTTTCTGAGCACACTTTTCTTTAGTTTAATTCTAATAATTTAAAATTAAATAAAACTCGTCTCTTTAAAATGAATGTATCAAAACAAACAAGTAAATTGACATGATCAAACAAAATTAGAAAATTTTCTATTTATATTTTTTTCTTCAATCACTTCATTTGACCAGATTTAATTTTAAATAATTCAAAATAAAATATAAGTTCCATTGAAAATATCTTATTAATTTAAATTTTTAAGGAACCTATTAATTTAATTATCTTGAGTATTTAACTAATTTTATGGGAAGTGGGTACCATGATATTCGACCATCCATTTATAATAAGAAAGAAAAACCCATAAAATACCCATTATGAATTTTATCCACTGATATGTTGTCAGAACTAGGCGTGGGTTTCATTTCTTGAATATTTTTATATTAGGAAAGCAGAATTATATAATTATATGCCTAATCACACTTAAACTCTGACTTAACCAAATTTTACCCTGTGCCTGTTTCTTTTTTGGCACTACATTTATATTCTCGCTTATTCTGACATCATTAAGAGTCAGAGGAGAATCTTTTATAAATCAAGGTTAATGATAAAGGTTTAATTTTTCCTTTATTTGACCTGTTTTGATTAGCTTCTTTAGAAGTCTAGGACAATTTTTTGTTGTTGACTTTTTCGCAAGTTAAAATTAGTCCGCTGAAAAAAAAAAAAAGGAAATTATATGAGAGGATTTCTACAAATTAATTCATGTATAAACTAATTTCTTTTTTTCTTTTTCTTTTTCTCTCCAACAACGAGTTTATGGAGAAACTTGATCAAACAGAAGCAAAAGCATTAAGTTTTATTCTTAAAAAACATATAATGTGTTTATTTAAGTGATAAGATATTAAGAAGTGTTTAACAAAAAACATTAATGAGATGCCCTTTATTTTCTTTAAAATATATTTTTATTTTCTGCAGAAAAAATGCTTTTTTTTGTTTCTTAATCTTACTTCGTAAATGCCTTCTTCTAATTGTGTTCTATAAACTTTGAAGTTTGAGTGTTGTTTCTTCACCATTTTAGGAAGCTGGGTCTGGATGAAACGCAGTTACGTTTGATTATAGTTTTCTCCTGTAGCCAAACCAATAAGATCACTTGATACAAGTGTTTGTTAATTGTCTTAGTTCAATCTCTTTTTACCCGTATTTGTTTATTTCTCAGCTTGACAAATGTCCAATCGTTGTGCTTTTTGGGATGACCTCATTACAGTTTTCATTTCTGTTCTTCCTGATTGCTGATTGGTCTCCATTCAGATACCCTTTTCAGGATGATGTTGGAGCCAGGTTTCCCAGTGACCTCTCTACTGGTCAGTACCGTGTCTCTTTTGCTTTAATTTTCCTTGATCTTAATTTTCCTCTTAGAAAAAAAACACCTTTTTCTCCAGAAAACTTTGTTGGATCTCAAAACTAAATAGACTAACTTCAAATAACTACAAGCCCAATTACCCTGCATGGCATATGTTTAATGGAGGCTAGTCATGTCTTGACGTCACTGCCATCTATAGAGGTTACTCAGGTTAGCATGCAAGAAAATCTAAAGGGCACTGTTTTTTAGTATGCAATACATATTTTTTAGTGCTCAAATTTATTCTTTATAAAATAAGTGATGAAAGACCAGGAGTTGAAGTATTGATTATTGTTGGAAAACTGAGTTACATTTTGGAAATTTAAAACTCAACCTTACCAGTAACATTCTTTACATAACCGATTATTCATGAATGGTTCACTAGTTTTTTATTTTCAGTATAATGTCTGTGAAAAGGGGTTACTGCTTGGTTAGCTACATTAATAATTCATTGCCATAGTCTTCACGGTCATTGAATCCAATACTGGGCACCCTTCTTCTGTTGGTAATTTCAGCTCCTAGTTCTATGGAAATGACTTTATTCCTTTTACCTTCAATAAATGTGTGATGTATATTACTTGTTTCTAATTTTTACTATTACATTCAACGACTAACTGCTTGTTTTACTGTAGGGTTCTGAAAATCAAGTTCTTGTAAAAGAAGTCCTGTACAATTCTGTGATGATGATAGACTATTCATTCATTAATCCTCAGGCAGAATTTTCACTATATGCCAACAGCTTGAAAGATGTTGCTATAACTTGGTTGTTTGTTGCTGAGTTAGCTGTGCAGTCTGCTAGGTATGAGAAAAGGCTATTGTGACTGATGAATGAAGGGTTTGTGGAATGTTTCACCTGACAAGTCTCATTCTCTGGTTTGGTCACAGGGAAAAAGGTGACCAGGGGAAAGCTATGTCTTACATAAATGCCTTCTGTAGATCTTGTATACCCATTCAATTGATCAACTGGGTTACTAATCAAAATTGCACAGGCAGGAATATCAGCAGACCAAATGTTTCCACTCCCATAGCTCTTATAAGTGAGTTCCTCCGATTTTTCTTGCAATTATTATTGTTTTTCTTTTTTACTTCTCTCCGTACCATTAACAGACTGCTATATTTTAAAAAGTTCAGGAAACTCTACAGTTGAATGCTGCACACAATTTCAAATTTTATTAAATGCTTGTCTGGTTTTTGTCAGATCAAGTTGAATGTGGACCTGAGATCCACATCCTAGCTAGAGTTATTTAAGTGGTTTTCATTTTTCAATTTAAAACGTGAAAACAAGATTCCATGCTCTAAATCAAACATACACAAGTGTCACTGGTGATTGAAATAAGATTGTTGTTATAACTGAAACAACTACCATTTATGCATTCTCCTTGGTTTTCTTTGTGAGACTACTCTTTTTGTTTCCTCTTGTATCTAATAGTGATTTCATGTTCAGAGTGGCTTCTAGTTGTTGAGGAACAAGGAATTCCAGTGTTTGCTGGCGAAACTGCCAAGCAGATGGACTTAATGTTCAAAGCTAACTTTTTCACTTCAAGAACCGAGTGCTTATTTCCAGTGATCAAGCATTTCTTCAACAATCTGGACAAGAATATCTTTTCTCTGAGTGGAGAAGCCGGGGCAGATAAACTTGATGATGACATAGAGATGGCTGATACTGTGGACACTGTAAGTTTGGCTGCTGCTGATAATCTGAGCTCAGTTATTGATGGGACAAGAAAACGCAAAGAAGGGATCGATGATGATACTAATAAAACACCGCTAAAATATTTGAGATGTCATATTCATGAGAATACAGTAAGAGAAAACCCATTTACATTCAGGCAACAATGATGCTTTGGATGTTGGGAGCACAGTGCATTGAATATTTTGGTCCAATTAACGTCCAAAACATATGATAGGTGAATTGAAACTCTATTAGGACACTGGTCTATAATTTTTTGACCATCCTTGTTTGTCATTTTGGTTCTAGGAATTTGGAAACATTCACCCAAAAACTTCTGCAAGATCTTCTGCCAAAGTATATATAAATATATTTGGATATTGGACTAACCCTAGTTTTCATTCAATTTCGTTTTAGTTGGAATATCTGTTTGCATACGTAAAAGACTTGTTAGATCAAATATAAAATAATTACTGTTTGAACTTATTTATAAATTTTATTATAGTTTACTTTATTCTTCTAAATTTTAATGGTAAAAAAATGAATAATATGTACTACTGGAATATTTGTTTGGTAAAGAATATTTTTACTTTTCATAAATTAGTAATAGTATTGGTGGAAACGGCCAAATTTGCGTCTGTCGATCTGTATGTAAATTGGAGTGGAACCTATTACATTTTTATTATATATTTTAAAATATTAATTTATATTTAATTTAATTTTTATTTTTTTTATCTTCCTGATAAAATGTTTATATTTTTATCATATTAAAGCTTGCTAACATATTTTTTGTTATGCAAACTTTTTAGTTTTACCTTTTTATAATTGAAGTTTAATGTATTTTTATCTTGTTAAAAGAATAATTAATTTAAAATTATTATGACAGTATAAATATATATATATATAATTCACTAAAATACTAAAAATATTATTAAATTAATAAATATCCTAATTATGTGTTTAGGGTTTAGAAGATGTACTATTAGTACTAATAATCAAATAGCCCTAAGTGACTGGTCAGAACCAGTCCCTAAGATCTAAGTAATAACTTTTCGTACAATATAATTAGCCTAATTAGGTGTACAAAGTGATGTTTTGGCATCGAGGTTAATTCAGTGACTTGTCCTAATCTAAACTCAATCGAAGCCTCATTACCATCCTATAAATATGCACTCTTTTAAAGGCAAAAATATGTGATGAACAACGTTTATTAGCCCAACCTACCATATACCAATACTGACTTAGAGATCGTATTGTCTTTTGCAGTGACAAGGAGCACTCAAGATGATAAGGAGAGCACTTCTCAGCTCATACAAGAATAGAGGATGTAAATGAAATATCTTGAAATTATAGTAATTGTACATATTTAATTACATGTAAAAATCTTAGATGATATAAGTTGCTTAAAAAACTATCCTTTTTGAAAAATTAGGACGAAATTTTTTCTTAAATATGTTGGTAAGAGGGTTTCAAATGTAGTGATAAAATGGTCTCTTTGAACCAACTAGAATTATTGATAATATTATGGTTCCTAATGAATTTTCTTTATGGATTCTAGATGAAAATAAAATAGTACAACATGTATGTAAGAACTAAGAACATTATATTTTTTGCTTTAAGTATTGATAAATTTTATATAGTTTATGTGTGTTCTTCAGCTAAAGAAACGTGGGATGTGTTAGAGTTCACTTTTGAAGGAATTGAAAAGGTTAAGATAGCAATGAAAAATACTCTCATACAAGAGTATGAGATGCTTATGATGCTTCAAAAATGAAAACATTGATGATGTTCAAAAGAGGTTCACTCATATAATAAATTATTCTTGCTATTGGAAAGACCCTTGACAAAGAATAACTCATTGTCAAGATTTTTAAAATCTTAAATAGGTCATGACGACCAAAGGTTATTTCTATCTTTAAATCAAAAGATATCACTATGATGAATATGACCATCTTGCTTGGTAAGTTGCGGTGCGGCACCACAAATTAGAACTAGGAAGATTGAAGGGAGAGGAAGAACGAGAGAAGAAGAAAGGCATAACTCTAAGTATTACAGTAAATGAAGATGAATATTCCTTGTCTGATGTGATGCTTTAATGTAGCGTACGTAATCGTAATGAAGAAAGAGAGATTTTGATGAACCCTAATTATAGAGAAAAATAAATATAAAAGAAACTTTTATTCACTTGTATATTAGAGAGTAAAATACATGGTGTATATATAAGAAAAAGATTAAGACTTAGCTGAAACAGAAAAGGAAAGTTGGGTCAAACAAACAAAGCCCAATAATTTAAAATAGAAAATTAAATATATTAACACCCCCTTCAAGCTGGGGAGTAGATATTTGTCAGGCCCAGCTTGGATTTGAGAGTAGAGAATTGTGCGGAAGCAAGGGGCTTGGTGAATATGTCAGCAACTTGCATTGCAGAAGTAATGGGTAGTAGTTTGAGGAGACCAGAGTTAAGTTTTTCACGAACTAGGTGGCAATCAATTTCGATATGCTTGGTTCGTTCATGAAAAACTTGATTGGAAGCTATTTGAAGGGCAGATTTGTTGTCACAGTACAGGGTTGCAGGCTGGGAGAGAGGAAGATGTAAATCCTGAAGGAGGTAAGACAACCATTGTAACTCACATGTGGTGGTGGCAAGGGTTCTATACTCGGCTTCAGAGGAGCTGCGGGAGATAGTTGACTGCTTCTTTGATTTCCATGATATTAGGGAGTCTCCTAAGTAGATGGAATATCCAGTGACAGATTTGCGTGTGGTAGGACATGTTGCCCAGTCAGAGTCACTAGTGTGAGACAACTTGCTGATGATGAGTTGTGGGTGCAGATATGAATTGGCTTAAATTGTGGACAGCGAAGGCGATGTCTGGTCGCGTGTTGGTTAAGTAAATTAGACGTCCAAGGAGTCTTCTGTATTGAGAAGTGGCATCAGCATCGAGAGGTGAGCCTTGGTCGGGAGAGAGACGAGAGGTGTGAGTCATAGGAGTGGCCACAGGTGCAGAGTCAAGCATGCCAGTTTCTTGAAGGAGATAAGAGTATACTTGCGTTGACTTAAATGAAGACCAGTACTGTTGCGAGCAATTTCCAGTCCCAAAAAGTAAGTGAGATTACCTAAATTTTTTATCTTGAAGTGATGGTGAAGGGATGCAGTAATTGTATTGATTTCCTCCGTGTCATCACCAGTTAAGAGCAAGTCATCAACATAAACAAGAATAACAATAACAGTGAGTTTATCATTATTATATTTAAGAAAAAGAGAGTGATCAGCAACAGAAATAGAGTAATTATTTGATAAAAGAAAAGTAGAAAGTTTGGCGTACCATTGGCGACCAGCTTGACGAAGGCCATACAAAGATCGTTGAAGCTTGCAAACATGCTGGGGAGAAGGAAGAGAGAGGCCAGGTGGGGGGTCATGTATATCTCTTCATGGAGATCACCATGAAGAAATGCATTATTGACATCAAGTTGTTTTAAAATCCAATTTTTGGTAGTGGCAATAGCAAGCAGAAGGCGGAGGGTAGTGAGTTTAGCAACAGGTGCAAAAGTGTCTAATAAATCAAGTCCTTCAAGTTGGGTAAACCCTTTGGCAACAACTCTAGCTTTGTGGCGCTCAACAATGCCATCAGAATGGTATTTGATTTTATATACCCATTTACAACCAATAGTTTTCTTTCTTGGAAGGAGAGGGGTAAGTTGCCAAGTATTGTTAGCAGCAAGAGCTTGAAGCTCATCTTGCACGGCAGATTGCCAAGAAGCATGTTTGGAGGCTTCGTTATATGTCTGAGGTTCAGGATGAGAATTGATAGAGGAAATAACATTTCTAAAATTGGAAGATAAGGAATTGTAAGACAAGTAATTATGAATAGGATATCTACTACTTACAGTGTTGGTTGCAGTGTGGAAATCTGCAAGATAGGCAGGTTGTCGGTGAGGACGAGCTGATCTTCTTGGAAATTGGGGTGAGATGCTTCCTGGAGATGCAGGCGGTGATAATTCTGATGGAGGTGCAATGTTGGATGTAGGAGCAGAGGCACTATTTGTTGGAAGATTATAGGATAATGAGGCTGGTGGAGGAACAGTATTGGGTGCAGGAGTAGAGGCACATGGCTCGACAGGAGGTGCAGTATCAGAAAAAAAATCAAAAGCAGAATTATATGCATTAGAAATAGGGAGAGATAAAGTGTTAGGGTCCTTAGGCAAGTCACTGTCCAATTTATATGGAAAGTGGTTTTCATGAAAGATTACATGTCTTGATATCTCTATGCTATGAAACTTTAAATTTAAGATAATATAACCTTTTGTATTTTGCGGGAAGCCAAGAAAAATACCTTTGATAGATCTATCATCTAATTTTTTCCTATGTGCAGTAATGGTACTAGCATAACAGAGACAACCAAACACTTTTAAAAAGGAAATGTCATATGGTTTTCCAAACAACTTTTCATGAGGAGTGATGTTATCAAGTAATGGAGTAGGAATAACATTTATTAAGAAAACAACATGATTTACCGCAAATTCCCAAAAAATAGGAGGAAGATTTGCTTGAAAAAGTAAAGCCCGGGTTACATTTAGTATGTGTTGATGTTCACGTTCTACAATGCCATTTTGTTGTGGTGTTTCAACACAAGATTTTTGATGTATAATTCCCTTTGAAGCATAAAAATTTGGCATAGCAAACTCAACACCATTGTCAGTACGAATCGTTTTGATATTAGTTTTGAAATGATTTTGAACGAAAACAGTGAAGTTAATGATGTGTTGACGCACTTCAGATTTGTTATGCAGCAGAATAACCCAAGTATAACGCGAGTAATCATCAACAATAGTTAAGAAATAACGAAAACCTTGCATAGAAATTATGGAACATGGTCCCCAAATATCAAAGTGTACAAGATCAAAAATAGCTGAGGTAACAGTATTGCTTAAAGTGAAAGGAAGTTTTCTCTGTTTTGCACGACTACAAGTGTCACATATACATGATGAGTATCAACAGTAATAAAAGAGTATTGTTTGCTTAAGACATGTAATCTTTCATGTGAAGGGTGTCCTAGTCTATAATGCCATAGTGTTTTGTCTGTGATATTACAATTAATAAAAGGAGCAAAACAATGCGGTTTAGAATGACTAGAAGCAGGCAAGGTAGTGACAAGGTACAAGCCAGCAGTGGCTTTAACTGTACCAATCCTCTCTTGAGTGAGATTGTCTTGTATAATGCAGTGGGTTGAAGTGAAAGTTAAAGTGCATTTAAGTTGGTGTGTGAGTTTAGAAACAGATATTAAGTTTAATTGAAAATGAGGCACGTATAACACATCAGACAAATAAAACTGATCAGAAAAACATACTAAACCAGAATATGTGGCATAAACAGTTTGGCCATTTGGAAGACTAATTAAGACAGGTTTAATTTTAGTATAAGTAGTAAAAACGTTCAAATTGTGACAAACATTATCAGTGGCACCAGAATCAATAATCCAAGATTCTTTTATAGAAGATAGTGAAGAGAGAAACTTACCTGTTGAAGAATGCTCAGTATTGGGGATTTCATCCGTAGAGATAGTGCCGACTTGATTAATTTGAGTGTGAGGGGCAAGATCCTCAAGGTTTTGTTGACGCAAAATGTTGGTAAGGAATTGACACTGTTGTGATGTAAGTTGAATCCCCTTTACATCCTATTCTTTAGGAAAAAGCTCAGAAAAAGTGTCAGTAGTAATCATATTATTGGCTTGGGATGTCCAATTAGTGAATTTGTAGCCAGGAGGGAACCCATGCTTTTTATAACAGGTGTCAACAGTGTGGCCAAGACGATTACAAAAAGTGCAGACTTTTCTAGTAAAAGAAAACTTTGAGGTTTTAACATTACCAGAAGGAAAACCCACTTTGCGAAAACAAACAGCCTCAGTATGACCATATTTACCACAAAAATTGCATGTAATAGTGTGACTACTATTAAGACTATGAAGACTAGGGTTTTCATTAAACATTGCCTAAAAGATTTTTAAAACCAATCAAGATTTTGAAAGAGAACAGAAAAAAAAAAAAACCAAGAACAGCAAAGAGGGAAATAAAAATCAGAGAGAAGCGCAGCAGAACTCTTCATTCGAACAGCTCTGATACCATATTACAGTAAATGAAGATGAATATTCCTTGTCTGATGTGATGCTTTAATGTAGCGTACGTAATCGCACGTAATCGTGTAATGAAGAAAGAGAGGTTTTGATGAACCCTAATTGTAGAGAAAAATAAATATAAAAGAAACTTTTATTCACTTGTATATTAGAGAGTAAAATACATGGTGTATATATAAGAAAAAGATTAAGACCTAGCTGAAACAGAAAAGGAAAGTTGGGTCAAACAAACAAAACCCAATAATTTAAAATAGAAAGTTAAATATATTAACACTAAGTGTTGATACTTAGAAAACTGAGTTTTGTATGAAATAAAAAAAAAATGAACAATTGAAAATTTGAATCTACACTGAATAATTTATAAAAAATTATAAAGTATATAAGAACACACCTTTGATGGCAAAGAAACACAACAAGAAGCAAGATCAAGGATCAACCTACACATGACATGAATGTGGTGAGCAAGGTAAACATGATTGCCCTTTATTAAAATTGAAAAAAAAAAGGAATGAAAGAAATACATTAAGAAAACAAAAGGCTTACACTAGATAATGCTTTCAACTAAAAGTTCAAGTGAAAGAAGTCAATCTTTGTTTGGTGATAGATGAAGAATAATTAAGTAGAAGTATCATAAGTAACTCTAATCTTGAAATTGATGAAAACTATGATAAATTGTTTGATGCATTTAATGAATTACATGAATAAGTAAAAGACATTTCTTATTCAAACAATCAACTCAAAGGAGATAATAGATGGCTTGAAAATAGATTAAAAAAATTGCAAGAGGAAAATGACAATTTAAAAATCGATATTAATGCTTTCGAAATGATTTATGAAAACTCTTCATGTAATTGCAAATCAAATTCTCAAGATAAAACTCATGATTGTGAAAACTAAAAAAAAAAACATGTAGAAAAATAGAATCCCTTTTGAAAACTCTTGCAAAATTCATATTAGGAAGATCAAATTTAGATGCATTCCTAACTTCACAAAAAGTGCACTATGGAAAAAACTGAAATTGGTTTTACACATCAAAATAACAAAAAGGTTTCAGAAATTTCTTCAATTTCATAATACCATATACATCACCATTTGTCACTTGTTTCTATTAGAAAATTGGTCAGGCATCAAACATATTTTATATAAGAAAAGCATGGTGTTCCTAGATATGTCTAGATTCCCAAAGAAAACCACATGTGTGTTAACCCAAAGGATCCAATATAAATTTGGTAGCTAAAAATTATTTTTAATTTATTTTGAAAATGTTTTGATGTAAATCATTGTTTGATATGTTGTGGAACATCAATTAGGTATTTTAGATTATTCCAACACTCATTAACTGAATCATGTGATATTTATACCATCTGACTTGTATTTTTGTGCTATTTAATCAATTATATTTCATTATAACACATTAATCAATCACTCTTATATTTTCCATTGATATTTGGTCATATCAATCATCATTCATATTTTCTTTCACAACTAGCATTGTAGTGTGTAATTTATTTTTTTTATGTATTAGTATTTATAAAATACACAAATAATTTGCAATTTATTTTGTCATTTAAAAATAATATGAAAATAAAATGTATATATATATATATTATAAAAATTATTGTGAAAATATATTAGTAGAAAAGATATATTTATAAATTCAATTCGTTAGGAATAGATAGTTTAGAAATGGTTTTATAAGAAATTACTTGTAGATTTAAATTTAGTAGGAAAATTACCCTTATTACGTCTAAATAAATTTTTTCATAAGTAGATTTGTTATATTTTTTTTTTCATGAAAATTTATTGTAAATATTATTTAACAAAAAAATTTCTACTAATTTTTAAATCTTGCATTAATTAATTATTCATGTTCTTTTAACACATAAAGGTAGAGAGATATACATATTTATAAGTGACATGTGTTCAACATTCTATAACAAGGATAAAGTAGGGGTGGCAATGCGGGCTGGCCCGTCCCGCATAGGCCCGCCCGCACTTGGCTCGCAAAAAAAGGGTCGGGTTGGCTCGCCCTGCATAGAATTTGTGGGCTGATTTTTCTAACCCGTCCCGCATAAGGTTTGACCTGCGGGTTTGTAGGCCAGCCCGCATAAAAAATATTTATTAAAAAAAAATAATTTTTTAAATAAAAATTTTGAATTTTTTTATTTAGATGCATTAGGTAAATTGTCTCATAATATTATTTTCATGAAACATGCATAATAAGATGTTATTAAAAAATTTGGAATGTAAAATATGAGGCTACATGAAGAAAATATGGGAATGTAGAAAAAAATTATACATTTTAAAGTTATGCGAGTTATGCGGATCATCCCGCCTCGCCCTGCACTTGGCCCACGCGGACTGTGGGTTATGTGGAGCGGCTCTAAGTGGACCAGCAAGTTGAAATAAGTAACCCGCCCCGCGTTGGCCCACCCCACTTTGCCACCCAGAGATACAAGTTTCATTATTACACACAATAAGTTAAGATTATAATAGTTGATTATATGAAATGAGTAATTAGAAAAACTAATCAAGTAGCACGGTTTGTAATTAACATACAAAATAGGCTTAAATAACTCTATAAATACAAGATTTCCATTTGATCAAAGTATGTCCTTCTAATCCTAATATATTCTTACTTTGAACACCGAACACTTAGTTAAAAATTAGAAAAAAAAATTATATTATAAGTATATTCCTTAATTCCATTAAAGATAATCCCAAGAACAAAAAAGATATTTCCAAGATCCAAGAAGAGAATGAATATCGTGTCAATATGTGAAGGTTATCTACAAGTAAAAAATTATTTTTATTCCATACAAGAACAATTCAGAGACAATTATCTATAAATCCAAATTCATGAATGTTAAAAAAACTACTTTCTTAAAGATTTTTATAAGAAACCTATAGAAAAAGTTGTATAAAATATAAAAAATAAAAGTGTAGCCGTGTCAATATTTGACAGATAGAAAGAAAGAAAAAGAAGATGACAGCAACTAGTAGTTGAGAATCATTTTCCAAAGGCCCTTGTTGATTTAAATGAATTTTGTTTTTTCTTGCATGAATTAGGAGTTATTGTTTATGAGTTACGTAAAATGGCAATTTAGTTGAATGGGACAGGGGTTGCAAATTTCTGAATTGAAAGTGAAATGTGTGCAAAAGGGTACCATACAGTGGTACCCATTCTTATTTCTCAAACCAAAAACTTCTCTAACCATTGCATTGACTTTCTTCTAACCTAGGTAGCAGAAACACGGACCACACTCATACGATACGATACACAACTAGACACATAAATACGTATAATTCATACTTATATGATACATAAATAAACACAGAAATATGTATAATTTTTAAAATGTAAAATATAAGAACATGAATCTATATATTATATAATTATAAATTATATAAATTAACAATAAAAATTTATGAGTAAATTATGTTCTATATTTTTTTATAAAGTATAAAGATATTTTTCATGACTAATTTAAAAATATTTATTTCTTATTTTTATAATCATAATAAAAATTTATATAATAAATTTAAATTTTTTAAAAAATATTATATTTTAAAAAAAGAATTATATTAAAATTGTATTATAATTGTCAGAAATTCAACAAATAAATTTTGAATTTGACATTTCATGAATACGTATTCTACAAATATTATACAAGTGTCGGTATTTAATATATGCAACGGACACGTCATTTAAGTCATGTAGAAACGTAATACTACCTTTCATTTATGCTTCTCAATAATGTCAGACAAAATATCAGCATGTGAATCACATTCCCAAGTAATCTTATATACCAACAAATTCATATATGATGTAAGAAAGTATAAAAAACACGTCATAAATAATTTATTAAACTAAAAAAATTAAAATACATATAAAAAGAATATATTTTTTGCGTTTAATCAGAGTGAAACATATTCTTCACCTAAGCGGAAAAAGGAAAAAATATTGTCGGCTTACCCAAGTGTGGTTAAGTTAACCAGAGTGTGGGGTTAGGTTAGGATTGTTTTTGTTTGATGCCGATGGCTGGTGAGGCCCCAAACAAACAAGTGCCACGCCATGGAATCGTCGGTGACTCGTTTTGACTCGCTCGAGTTTATTAACACCACCATCACTCACTCAACACAAACACATAATTGTTCGTTTCGTTTCGTTGTGTTTCCATAACAACAACAACATCGATACAACACGCGATTCTGCATTCGCGATTCCGCTCTCGAATCACTTTCCATTCCATGGCCGATTCAACCTCAAGCGATTCTCTCTCGCTAGACATCGATTCCTTCTCTCCTTCACCTCAGGTATATTAATTTTATTATCATCATTATCATTATCGTTAACGTTATCGTTATCATAATTATGATTATTGTGATTCTGCATTGGATTTTCTGTCATCGATTTTGATGTTATATGCAACAACAACAACCGCAATAGCGATAATAATCTGCTTTTGCATTACAGGACTTGCTCTATAATCAATCAAACCTCGTTTAGCGCTTTTAGTTCGATTCGTTCCTTTTGTGTTTTTTTCTCTCTCGCGCTTTTTTTTTTAATTTCGGAATTCTGCGTTTGACTGCTACTCCCTTGTAACACCGAGAATGGCTTCAATTGTTTTTTTTTTTGAGCTTTTTCTAGCTTGTTTCTTCGTCCCGAGCGGAAACGGCGTTTTTCGTGTCGTTTTGGTTTCTGATGTTCCGTAAGGGAGGTTGATGTCAAGAATAACCCAGCTTGTGAGTTGTGAATACGAGGCAAATGGTTGCTGCAAATATAGTTGTTACTAGTTCGGTTTTCCATGTTGTCTGAGGATTTTGCGAAATGGTGAAGACGTTTTGTGTTAGTGTTATCATGCCTTATGGTTAAAGAAATTAGACTGTGGTTTTAGATTTATTTTTTTTTCTTTAGTTAATAGTTTTGACAGACAACTAATTCAAAAGTGATACTAATGATGATTTCTGATTGGTTGATGGTGGAATATTGTTTCTTCTACGAAGCCCAACTTTTTTTTTGAAGAGTTTTTAATTTAAATATACTTTTATGCACTGTTGTCTCATTACAGCTTAACATGTATTTCAAGATTGTTGATTTTTGTAATAACTAATTTAAAAATCATATTTTAATTGATTTTTAATTAGGTGATAACATAAAGGTCTCCATTCATGAAAATGAAATTCATTTTTTATTGTGATAAGAGGAGAATAATAATTTTCTTTTAAAAACCGCTTCTTCACATGCAGTCTACATTGTTTTCGCCTTGAATGGTTTTGTGGCCTGTTACGGGTTGCTTCTTTGCATGAGTTTCGTTTTGTGATTTCATTTTGCTGCCCCGACTGTTTACACGCACGTCTTTGCTGCACATGCTTAATTGCTCACACATGATTAAAGACCTTTTGTTGAATAAAATAGAAGTTGCTTCCTCAAAAGGAGCTTCTAACAATGTATTCTATACCATTACTCATCGTCAACAATGAACTCAAACGTGCTATAAAACATTTTTTGCTCACTTATGTGATTCCCTCCTTGTTTGTTGTTATAAAAACATAAGGGCAATGGTGTAATGAGCACTTTGTTGTCTTTTTCGGTTAAATTTCTGAGCCGTGATGCTACTGATATTTTTGTGCAGGAGCATATCATCAGAACACGTCATGGTTCTGTATCCGTTTCTGTATACGGAGACCAGGATAAGCCAGCACTTATCACATATCCAGATTTGGCTTTAAATTGTAAGTTAAATGGATTTTATGGTTTATGTATATCACGTGAATAACCCCCTCTAATTTTGCATCAGAACTTTTCACTTTATTTGTCTTACAGTTGTAGCTTTTATGGATTTATTCCTATTGTTATGGTTAAAATTATTTCCCAGTACATTTAAGCATATTCTTTTTAACCTTAGTTTTAAATCTGGTACCTGCTGGCATTGAAATATGTATCAGTTTTTATAAAAAAAAAAGTTAAATATTTGCTCTTTCCGCCCCTGAAACTATGTATTTGTTTTCTGAAAATTCAAGGCTTGCTCCTAAAAGGTTTATTGCAGGAAAAATCAAATGTAAAATTGCTGTTTGGTGATTTTTGCCAAACATCGATTACTCTCAACTCAACTTTTTTTTGTCTTTTTTGTGATGTATGTATCTGTTTTTGTAAAAATTAAACATTTTGCGCTCCTGAAACTATGTATTCTTTTTCTGAAAATTTAAGGCGTGCTCCTAAAAGTTTTGATGCTGGTTTTGATTTTGCCAAACAATGATTATTCTCAACTCAACATTTTTTTTTGTAATGCACTGCCAATCTAACCTTTTGTTTTCATGCTTGTGGTTTCATCAGATGTCTCCTGCTTTCAGGGGTTATTATTTTGTCCCGAGGCATATTACCTTCTGCTCCACAATTTCTGCATTTATCACATTAGTCCACCTGGGCATGAGGTTTGTATCTTGAAGCTGTACTATGGTGTTGCTTGATTCTTGTCTCCTAACTGTTATAAATTTTTACATTGTTGAATATTTATAATTTACCTGGTTCCTTATCATCTTGTGCTTTCTTCAAGAGTTATTGCAGTTAGGAGCTGTTCCAATTGATCCAGATTACCCAATTCCCTCTGTAGATGACTTAGCTGATCAAATAGCTGAGGTTCTCAACTTTTTCGGGTGAGTGTTTAGCTCAATCAAAAGTTGCGTCCCATTTAGTGACATGAAGAAATGGATTTAGACCATTTTCTTTTTGTATTTAAATATCTAAGTTGACTCCAAGTTCCTCCTAGAATAAAGTGATGGGTACTGGCCACAGAAGCTGATTTATCCTTTATTTGTTCTTGTTTTGCTTGCAGTCTTAGTGCAGTCATGTGTATGGGAGTAACTGCTGGGGCTTACGTTTTAACCTTATTTGCTGTAAGTATTCATGTGTGTTTGTCTCCTTCTTAAATGTCCCCAAGATACTGACAGGTCTTTCTAACACTTGACAACAGATGAAGTATAGACAACGTGTTCTTGGTTTGATACTTGTTTCACCTCTGTGTAAAGAACCATCTTGGGCTGAATGGTTATACAACAAGGTTCTGTTCCTATGCAAGAAAGACTGTGTTTTTGTTCTAAAAGTTAATCTCATTCTTTTCTGAAGATTTTAAAATATTTGCAGGTCATGTCAAATTTACTATACTTCTATGGCATGTGTGGCGTAGTAAAGGAAATATTGCTGAAACGGTACTTTAGCAAGGTATGTCTTTGCTTCCAAAAGTATTCCATGTTTTACTTCCAGTGTGTTAGGCTGAAACATTGACTTTTGATTGTTGGTGATAGGAAATTCGAGGTGGTACACAATTGCCGGAGTCGGATACAGTTAAAGCTTGCCGAAGGGTTAGTCAATATTTTTTTGTTTCATTTTCATGTAGGAACAGGGTTATAACTGATAGCTAGTTTATTTTTTTTATGCGTCAGAAATTAATAACAGGAGAAAAGAAAAGAAAAAACCTCACAAATTGGATGCCTACTGCATCAGCCATTAAGTGAGCTCGAGCAATCTGAACTGAACACTTTACTTGTAGCTAGTTGTAAGCTGAACACTATACTCTTTCTTACAGTTGTTGGATGAGAGGCAGAGCTTGAATGTGTGGCGATTCCTGGAAGCAATTAACGGGTATGAATCATACCGTATGATCACACTTTCAAAATAGTGATTCTCGTATTTCTTTTTGAGAGGGCAGGGTGTTTAGAAGTGGCAATTGCTCATGTAGATATTTACTATTGCAAAGGTTGCAACATCACTCAGAAAGTGGTTATTATAATTGTATTCGTGGCTGCACAAATATGCCAGCGCTTTATTTCACTATGCTCTGGATAGTATATACTTATTTGCTCAGGGATATAGTTCATTTTCATTTAACTTCATTTTGGGACCTAACAGGAGACCTGACATAAGTGAAGGGTTGAGAAAATTACAGTGCCGCTCACTTATTTTTGTTGGGGATATGTCACCATTTCACTCGGAGGCCCTCCACATGACTTCAAAATTGGACAGACGATTCAGTGCCTTAGTTGAGGTATTGAAAATAGTTTATTAATTTGTGATAAGATTATGTAATATTGCAATCGGGTTTCGCTTTAATATCTGCTGGTGGAACAACAGGTTCAAGCATGTGGATCAATGGTAACAGAGGAGCAGCCTCATGCCATGTTAATACCAATGGAGTACTTTCTCATGGGATATGGCTTGTACAAGCCATCCAAGCTGAGTGTCAGCCCAAGAAGCCCCCTGAGTCCATCTTGCATATCTCCGGAGCTTTACTCGCCGGAGAGTATGGGTTTGAAGTTGAAACCCATAAAGACACGAATTTCTCTGGAAATCTAGAAGGATGAATAAAGACTGGATATTGGTGCCCCTTCTGATCTATTGATTGAACGAGTTCATGATTGGATGGTTAGTCGGAGTGAATGAGGGGATTGCCATACCAGACAGATCGTTGTAGATAAGAAAATAAGAAATCAACAAAGAGGAAAAAAATGGAAAGTTTAGTAGAAATCAATATAGTCAGTCATTCTTTCATTTGTAATCAATCATAGATTTTAGTCAATCAGTCTCAAGCCTGAATGGTTGTAAAGCTTTGGTATTGTTGTTTCCCATATTTTGGGGGGATGGAACTTTTGCATAAAATTGTACAACAGCAAACGTGGTGAGGAAGAAGTCATTACTGTGCTATTTTCTTGTTTTCGGCATCTTATTCACTGTCGATAAATATAGTGTTTTTTATTTGAAATTTGAAAATTTGATGCATTCTTGGACTTTAATTGGACCAGTTTGCAAATGTTTCATTTTATTGCGAAAAGGTTGTCTTTTAAAGTTCACAGCTAAATGTTTATTCAGGATTCATTTATAGATGGAAAATAAATTTTACCATACTATATTTTTACGCTACATTCATATTCATAAATAGCATGCAGTTAATTAGCGAATTGTATGCAAAGAGGAATCGATGAAGTTTAGCACAATTATAGGATAACTGTATTTTAGCTAAATATATAATTAAAAAGTATAACTATTACATGATTACTCAATTCAATAACATTATAACGTTTTTTGCATTCTTTACTCTAAATATTTTTTTGGATTCTTAAACTAATTTTAATGTTAAAATGCTCTTAAAATATTAATTTATTATTTTAACAAAAATGTCTTGTTAATGTTATTGTTATAACTATAGTATTCATTAAAAGTATTTATTACATCTTTGTAAAAATATATACTTTTAATCAACCAAAAGAACTGACAATTTGTTTTAAGTGAAATTTATTTTACAATAATATGATAAGATTGTTTTTGTGCTACACTAAATTTTTTATTAACATTAAGTGCATTCCTTCCATTTTTTTTCACACGTATAAATGACAGGGTCCAATTGATGATTAGTCCACAAAACCACTTCTCTTAGCTTCCACCAACACTATCAAAGTGCTATGAACCAGCAAGGAATTTACAATCTAACCAAAAAAGGCAGTTTGGACAGTCAAATAAATTCCATGTTAACAATTGCAAATATCATCCATTATATGAAATCACCTCTTTCAAGATAACTGTATCTTATAAATACCCAACTAAGCACAGCATTATGCACAATTCTGATTTCATCAGTGTCAAATTACTTAGTTGATCCAAAAACTTAGTAGTAGGAATAATAATAATGTCATTGTTATATGACTTTTTTTCAACTTCAATTGATATTCAACATTTGACTGTTCATGTTTATCCTGCTTCTGTGAGTGCTCTCCAATCCTTCTTCATTTCTACAAGCTTTTCTTCTACTCATTTCAGCATACATTTCTTCAATCATAGGCTTCCATAACCGAACACGTGCATTGATAAACCAATTGGATACCTGGTCAATCAACCATAAATACAACTCAAATTATCATCTCAAACAAGAACAAGTTTGCTATTTTTTTTATTTCTATATAAGTTTTACATTTTTTCATAGCATACTGTTCCTCCCTAAACAACTACCTGGCAAGGATCAAAGGATGTATCTAACAAGAGAGTAACAAGTACCTGGCTTCTTGTCAACCCACTTTTTACTGCCAATAAATGCTTCTCTGCATCTTTAGGATACCTGAAATCCATCACATCATATGCTAAAAAAAACATGCATTTGAGGGTAGACCCTTTTGCACAACTTTAAAAGTCACTAAATATGTATGCTCTTAGCTGATGATTACATCTCAAAAGCTTATGGTCATGTCCTAAGTAGATAATTCTCCTTCTAAGTATCTATAAGAAAGTAAAATGAATTGAACTACTCTCACAATTTTGAAAACAACTTCTGTATCTAAGCTTTTTGAAAAGTTGAATTCGAGAGCTTCTATAAAAGTTAACTATATAAGTTAATTTCAATTCATTCTTTCGCAATTTAAAACAACTTATGCAAGTTCTCTTGTTTAAATGTCACTGCAATCCAAAAGGTAAAAGTTGTAACTTGTGAAAGAAGTTAAATTAATTTTATATTCTTACTGTCTTTTTGCGTGATTACTTGTGAGAAAGCTTATAGAAAGAAGTTCTATATATTTGAATAAAGAAACTCACGGATGGAGGAAATTCTGAAACATCCAAGCGCGTAGAACTGAGACAGATCTCTCTGGCAAGCCCCTTTGGGGTCTCCATAGCTGATCTTTTCTCTTCAACTGCTGCAGAGCCCATTGCTTTTGAATGAATGAAGTTTCAAGAGACCATTCCTTCTCCTCTTCTGAACACAAGCTGTTAAAATCTGGTCCCATGGCAAGAATGCAATTGCTAATCCTCTCTCTCAAGTCCTTGTATAAGAGAGAGATGGTTTGAAGTGCAAAATGTGCATGCATGTGCGGATCCAACTCAGTAGCAGCATGGAATGCAGATACCACAGTATGAACCTCATCCAAACACTGACTATATCCATTGTCCACCTAATAATAAAGGGCATTAGTCCATTACTATCACTATGTCACAATGAAAACTTTCACATATTACTTTTCATATATATTTGCCCTTTTCTACCCACTATCCTAATTACGGGCCAATTTTTCCATGCATAAATCTTAACGAGGAAAAATGATAATTGCAAAGCAAGCACATTTGAACATATAATTAAATCAGGACCATAACTTATGTTCAACTAATGAGTGTAAGAGCTATCATTTTACCAGCTGTAGAAGCATGAGAAGTTGGGATTTGTTTGAGTCAGCTGCATGTCTTTCCGATGGAGATTCTTCTACATGTACTCCATAAATGGAATTTTCATTTTGATTATTCGCTACCCTTCTATTTGGTGTGAAAGCTGAAGCTGACTTGTTTCCTCCTGCTCTAACACCAGAAGCTGAATAATTTATCAGCTCTACATTTTCAAATGAATATGTCGCAATTTGAGCAAATATCTCTTGAACTCCAGCAAGATATCTGGACCCCAATATTGCTGGTGAAAACTGGACATGTTTGTTAGAACTTAATCTCATAGACAGTTCCTTGCTGCTGCAGGAAGGTTGATCCAAGCCTGAACTTGTTCCATTCATGCTACGAGATGCGTTGGAGCAGCTCATCTCTGAGCACTGACCTGTAGTTGGAGGAGATCTTGCAAGACTTAGTGACAGCTCTTTACTACAATTAGAGGAATTAAAGGCAAAATTGCCCAAGCTTGCAACATTTGATGATGTCCATCCATTTTGAACCAGGTTTCCTATGGAAGAATAAGCCTGGATCTCAGTCCCATTGGCCTCTGGAGCTTTCAGAAACTTGCTCACATTCCACTTCTGAATACCTGATAATTCATCATAGGCATGATCACCAAAAGTTGCAGCCAAAGGGTTTGATGTATCTTGCCAATTATTGAAGATGTATGGCCCCAGTGCCTCCAATGCACTCATTGAATGAGACAAAGCTGCTGAACTCTGCAGATTATCTTGAAGGCCTATTCTATCAGCAAGTGAATCAGCAGAAGCAATTGGCCTTCCTCCAGCTAAATGCTCTTGAATGGCACTGTTGTTAATGGGATTTGAGACATCTCCTACAATACTCTCTCCTTGTATTGTGACAAATGAATTGGAATCAGCAATTCTAGCAGGGTTTATGAAGCAACCATCTACATGGACATCACTTGTAGATTCACCTTGTTCTGCAGCAAGTACTGGAATTCCATTTATAATGTGGTTTTGGTTATTGAGGTCAAATGAGTAGCATTGAATCAGTGGCTTCGGTGCTAAATGCTGTGCAATTTCTTCTATGACAGCAGAATTTCTGCCAGAAATGTCCAGTGAAGCACTGTACATATTATTCTCCATCTGGGAAATGTAAAAAGAGCCACGGGATACTTCTTCAATAGCCTTTCAAAACAGCATTACCTCCAGAGTGGCTTGTTTTTTGTTCAAATTCATGGTACCAGTAGGATCTCCTTCTTCCCCTTTTTTGGAAGAATCACCTTACTCTCTTGAAGAAAATGGAAACTGGTCCATGCTACAAATAAACCAAAATTAGAACATGGCAGCAACGAAAATAGTAGTAGATAACTCTCCTACATTGTGACTCAATTTATCATCATTCCAAACTAGAACATTTACTGAAAGATGAAAGAAGAAATTAATAAAAAAAATGGCTTTTGGACTACTTATGTAAACTAAAAATGACACAAATGATTTCAAGAGAAGAACCAAGAACAGGTATAGGGAGTTAGCTACATATCTATCACCACTCACCAAAACAAACTGAGCCATGATGGAACACTTCTTCAAAGGATGTCTAGTTACCCTCCAAGAAGCTAGAAAGCAAAATAAAAGGAGCATGAAAAATAAGCACTGCCTGTAGCAAGTTCTTAAGGTTATAGAGTCATCAAATTTATAAACCATAAGCAGAAAACACGATGCTAAAGACTAAGCTATTAAATTCTTTATACAAAGTACAAAAAAACACATATATATTCGTCTTATCTGGTGTTTTTGCAAACCAAAAAAAGACAACCACCTCAAGAAAACCAAAAGCATGGAAGAGTGTGTAAAACTGTATGTAAAGGCTCAAGAAAGGTTTCATAAGAAACAAAGAGCGAAAAGAGGTAGATGTTGCACCTAGTGTTGGAGATGGATGAAAAAGGTGTGTGAGATAGATGGAGGTAGAAGAGCCACGAATGAGTAAAAACAAGAAAGGAGAAAGAGAGAGAGAAAGAGAACACAGTAGACATTGGTAGTAGCCTTTGGTGCAGTGCCACTCATTTGTGGTGCAGCCTTTAACGGGCCCTCTCTGATCTCTTTTGTCCTCCTCAGTCCTCACACCTAACAACACACACCTATTACTATTTCTATCACTACTATTATCATTTTGTTCAGTCACTGCAAATGCAATGCAATCAAAATATCAGGATTCTCTCTCGTGTTCACAGCAAGGGGGGGCCTCAGAAACACTTTGGTGAAGACCCTTTGGTTTTTTAGCCATTTTTAAACAAGATGCTAACGTGAACAGAAACATGACTCAAATGGGGTAAACAAAAGCCAAAGCTTTCCCTACACAATGTAACAACAAAGGCACGAGGGAATTGTTTTGACGTGTGAAGGAGAGAGAGAAATGGAAAGAACAGTGTGATAGGGCTTGTAGTGTAGCTGTTGAGTGTACTTTCTTGTGGATAGTAGTTGCCAGACATAGACCTTCTGATGTAAGCATGCCAATAAATGACGACATTTTTTCCTCTGAAACCCTCCTTCTTCATCATCATCATCATCATTCATTAACTCATTCATCATTTCTTTGCATTTATCAATCTCAATTTCATATCATTTACATTCCATAAGGCTTTGTTTGGATTAGAGGGTGTGAGAGAGTGGAAAATTGAGGGTGTGGGGGAGTGGAAGTGTGAAGATTTGTGAAGAAAGTTGAGGATGTTTGGATTGAGGTATGTTAGAGTGGATGTGTGAGGAAAGTTTATTGAAATATGTGAGTGATGCGATGGTTGTAAGGATATTTTGAATTATTTTTAATTGTGTAAATTGTAAGATTACAAATTTACCCTTCTATATAAAAAGAAGAAGAAATAAATGATAATTAATTTTTTACACATTATATTTAATTAAAAGAAATTCAAGTTTTAATTATAAATAAATAAATAAATAATTTAAAATTCAAAGAAATTAATTAATAATTTTTTATATTTAAATATATTTTTATTATTTTCCATTTTATTAATTTAAATTAATTTTTTTAATTAAGTTAATTTATTTAGATAATTTTAATATTATTTATGTTTTTTTTATATAAAATAAGAATAAATAATTATTAATTTTGTGCATATTTTAGTTAATTAAAATAATTTAAAGTTTTATTTATAAATAAAATAAAATAAATGTAAAATTTAAAGAAATAATTAAATATAATTTTAAATATAAGTATAATTTTATCATTTTCTATTTTATTAATTTAAATTAATTTTGTTATTTAAGTTAATTTATTTAGATAGTTTTAATATTATTTATAATTCTTTAAATTATGTTATATATATATATACAAAATTATTATTAATAATAATTTTCATTATTATTATTAACAAAATTAATATATTTTAAAAAATAGTTGTCAAAATATATAATATAAAATTAATTTTTAAATTATAAGGATGATATAAGAATATAAAGGGGTGTAGGAAGAAACAAAGTAATGTTTTTTTAAAAGTTGAAACCCGTAGTGGAAAAAAATGAAGCCCAAGTTAATCTGAAAACCTAAATCTGAAGCACAGTGCAAGAGAAGAGACACTGAGAAGAGAAGCCGCAGAGGAAGAAGAAGAAGCATGGGCGCGATGGTAATGGCAGTTTACACTGTGGAAGATGAAAAAAATAAGGGCACAATAGTATTTCACTAATCTGACGTGGCTTTCCTCTCTAACCACTCTACTTTCTCTTCATATTTGGGAGGATCCGAAAATCACCCATGTTTCCACTCAATCTCACCCTCACCTTCACTCTCTCACGGAACCAAACGGGGGTGGCACTCTTAAATCCGTCTGCGCTACAGTGCCACCCCTTGATCCAAACAGGCACTAAATGTCAACTACTACTACCCACATAACATACAATTAACTTCAAATATGCTTAAATCACTATATATTTTCAGCTACATAATATAATATAAACTTATATACTATATACATACATATATATATACTTTTAGAACTTTCTAACAAGGGTTGGTTTTAAAATTTCTTATGGGATCATTTTTCTGAAATAGGATTTGACCCATTAATGTATAAACAAGATGGGGAAATGTAACTTAAGGTGTATATTACTTTTAATGTTATATTTAGTTTTTCGAAATTTTGAGAAGATAATTTTGTGAACTGTGATGTGCTCCAATTACATATAAAATAAAATTGAAGTTGGTTGCTAACATATTAACGTTTACGTTAAATATAAGAGAAAATAGCTAGTTAATATTTTTTTTAAAGTATTTGAAAATAATCACGATGGTTAAAAATGATTTTTTAAATTCAGATATCTAGACGACAGAGACTAAAAAAATTAAAAACTATCCAGATAAACTCCACAAAAGATTAAAATTTTATTATTTTGTAAGACTAAAAGTAATTTTTAAGTATAAAAATAAAAAAGGTAAAGTTTGAATAACTATAAAAAAATGCTAATATAAATATAAATATATATAAAGGTATTTTCAATTTAACCTTTAATTACAATTTAATATAATTGTATAGTGATCAAATTTTATTAAAATTAAACAATAATAATAAGTTGATTAAATAATTTATATTTTAGAAAACATTTATTATGCTAAATTTTTTTTATCTAATAATGTGTTTTGTAAAAAAATATAATTCAATTGAAAATATTGATCATTATAATAATATTTAGTAAGAATTATATGGACATAATTTTTTTTATATATATTTATTTATTCAAATAAGGATTACTCGAAATACTATTTAAATTTGTCTTCCAAACACATCGAATATAATTTTAAAATTTAAATGAATAAAAAAAACTCCCAATGAAATTAATTTAACGAGACGAGAAAGGCTATGAATAGCTTAATTTTTTTATTGTTCGTTCGATCTTCAAAGTTGTAAATAATTGATTTTATAATTTAATTGAATGTATAATTTTTATTTTTATCTGTTTAATTTTATTAAAATATTTTTAAAAAATTTTAGATGAAATCGAGGAAGGAAACACGCATCAAGTTTAATTGTTCCCTGTTTGTTGTTTCAATCTTTGAAGAAAGAATGAAGAAAAAAATAGTGATGTTATTCATGCATAATAATAATATATATATATATATATATTCATTAATAAAGTATTAAAATTCTACAAAATTATAGATATTTATTAAAGATATAATTAAATGTCTTTTTTAAATTTTTCTCATATGAATTTTTTTAACCATCATAAGTCTTAAGTCTGATGATGTTATATTTTTAGAATACTTGCATTACCAAATAGAGAAATTATAGATAAAAATAATTTATAATTATTTTTTTGTAAGAAAAAAAGTGATACCTAATGTTTATAGTAACGAGAAAGATTACCTCTCTAACAAGTAACGTGTGTTTCTTTTCTTTAACGTTTTAAAAATATTTTGTAGTTATTTATTATTTTGAAATATTGTATGATAAAAATATATGAAAATAGTCATATTTAACATTTCGATTCATTTAATAATTAAAAATAATAAAATCACTATAAAAAATCAGAATTATTTAACAAGTGAAATAATAAAAATAGACAAAATAGTATGGGTGTCTTTTCGCATATATTGTGGGATTATTTAAATTTGTATTTAGCCGTTGTGATGCTCTCTTCTCTAGGCTGAGGAAAATAATACACCTACTTTACTCTTTTTAGGGCCAAGTTATTCTCAATCAAAATAACCTTAAATATTTTCATAATCAACTTAGAAAAAACAAAAATAGTTGTAATAAATTGATTAGTTTTATATACAATTTCAGAGAATCATATTATTTTGTAATACTTATATTTCAAAACTTTATAACATAATTTTATTTAAATAAAAACAATAAAATATTTATATATATTGACCATGTAATGCAAAGTGATGTAAAAATGACAGTGGTGAGAGATGAGAAGAAAGAGGGTAACCTTTTAAAAAAAAATCAAATTTAATATGTTGAAAATTAAAAGCAAATAATTAAACACAATCCATTCAATACATATTAAGTTTTATAGTATTTTATTTTGCATATACTATATTAACTTGGAAATGTTTTAAAAAAATAATCGGTTCAATATAATATGTATATATTTTCTTTTGCATATACTATATTATCTTTTTGTTTTATACCTTTCAAAATTAATTGCATATCACTTTTTCTTAATAAACATAGGTAACTATTACTAGAAATCGAACGTGTGTTTAATTACATTTATTTATTAGTAGAGTTCAAACAAAAATTAAAGTTTTTGTACTAATTGTAATTTTTTTCTTATTGTAGTATAAATTGTACTATAAATGAAATATGTCCATATTTATTGTATTATAAAATGACAATTTATCCTTTTTTTTATCATATATTTTTTTTGCTTTTCATGTATCTCAATTATATAGAAAGATAAAATAAATTTATACTACTCTTTAAGATTTTAATAATGTGAAGTCATGATAATTTTTTTAGTCAACTTCTTTTCTTATTTATGTATACTATTTTCTTTTCTCTAAACTATTTTATCCAACTTTTTTCATTTGTTAAATATTTTATTTATTTTTCACAAGCAGATCATGAGAATAGAAATGTCAATGTGGTGAGAATCTTGTAAGTAGGCTCGTGGTCCATTTATTGTAGGTATATTAGATTATGAAATAGAATAAAAAAAAGTCACTAGTAATTAAATTAAAGATTATATTAAAAATTAAAAAAAATAATTTTTAAATTAATATTTAATTAACAATCAAGGTTTTAACTATCAATTATTTAATTTTTAAATTTGGTAGTAAAAATCTTCATTATTATTAGATACCAATTTAAAAATCATTTAACAATAATTAAAATTAATTTTAAAAAAATTTTAATCTCTAAAATTATATCTAATTTAATTATTATAATAATTAATTATTTTTTATTACTAAAAATTAGTTTATATTTTATAATTTTATTATTGTATGTTTGGTTGAGTTGGAAAGTCTCCTGAATTTATTTTGTTTTAAAAAAGTATTTTAAAGTATATGCAATTTATTGTCTCATTTTCTTCTCCATTTATTCTCTTGTTAATTTTGTTGACTTGATTGGCACACTTTTTTGTTTTGTGATCATTATTGTTAGTTCGCTTATTAATGATACAAGACAACCTCACACAGAGAATCTATCACTCCTATCTCTTTCTTCCTCAAAAAACGACAAACCTGTACCTTAATAAATCTAAATAAACCGAATACTAAATTATATTAACAATTTTTTTGGATTTTCTTTCGAATTAAACATACACTTCAATTCTTTGATTTTTTTTTTTTTTATAATTTTTAAAAAAAGTTGTGTTATACCATCCTTTTATACTACTTGTACATTCTCCAAGGCTGTATTGTGTGAAGTTTATACTTTTTTTTTTGTAGTTACGAAAAGATTAATGTAGAATGTAAAATTTACAATCAATCAAGAATAAATATTATGTACTTTGAAATTCGAAATTTAAAATTAGAGGTAAATAAATGGGGAAATTAATAGATGAAAGTTGAATGAGCATAGTTGAGTAATAGCCTTTACCCTATATAGTCACATTTTTATAGACCCAAAAGACACATGCAGATGAAGTTATAATGGACCCAAAGAATAATAATACCAATTTCTCCCTGTACCTTATCATGTACCATATTATTTAAGGCATAAAATGTAAAATTTAACATTGTCCTTTACTTCATTTTTACTCATGTATGCAGAAATTTGGAAATAATTTATTTTCGTATTTATTTAAATTTTTGGATGGTCATATTTAGAAGTAAATTATGAGTTTTAAATTTTCATATTCAGAATGAGGTGCTGTAAATGATATTGAAAATTTATGTTTGTTTACGAATTTTGACATCCAAAAAATTATTTACGTTGTCCAGATCAATTTTCGAATAACAAAATTTAGAAGTAACATATTAATTTTGAATTTGCATATTCGTAACTTTGTGATTGAATTATGGATAGAATTTTTTTTTTTACTCACTAATAACAAAACAGACATTTCATTTGAATTCATCAGTTGGAGAATGAGCCTAATAATACTAATGACAATAGAGGCCCATTTCCAAGCATTCCAACATTATTTACATCAATTTTATAATCGGTTATTTCGTTGAAGATTTTAATCCGTTAGAAATTAAATTAATTTATAATATAAGTTGGAATAAATTTTAATTTAAAAATTTATTTTATAAAAATAAGTTAGATATAAATCCATTTTTTAAAATAATATTAGAATTTATTCTAGTGAAATTTGTTTTTTTTGAATATATCATGAGATACATTATTAGATTGTCTATAAATATCAACTCTAAATCTATAAAAATAAACTATATTTAAATTTACAAATTTTATAAGAATGAATTATGTTTTAACTTATTATCTAATACTTATCTCAGCATATCAATTCCTCATCTAGGTTTCATAAAAACTTGTCCAAACATGACATGTTCAATTGAAAAAAACCGTATCCAACTTAGCCATACTTGTCGCGATGAACGCGTTTTTGTGTAAAGTCAAATATTGTTCGCACTTTTTTTTTGTTTATACCTAATGTTCTAGATTTGTAATTATGTGCTCTTTTCATGCATGCTGATATGTTAAATTCTGAAGAAAAAAAAAAACATGACAGAAAATTTGTGGAATTTCATAAACATAGTTAGAAGCAATAAAGTTACAAGTTGTATAGAAAAAAATTACAAGCCACTTTCCATTGACTTTTTCTACCTTTTTTGTGTGTCTTTTTTGCAGCTTAAAAAGAAAACAAACCTTGCTTGCAAGAACTACACGAAATGCTCGTGTTGTGAAATGAGCTTTCCATATTCATGTTGCACATCACATGTTTGTGAATTTTCATCACAAGATTTTCTCTCTTTTCTTGCTCTTTACTTTGAATAAGAACTTTGACATTTAAGCTGGCACAAAAATACCATCTAACTCAACTACCATCTACCTATCTTCTTCTTTATCCATCTTCAATATATTAATCAATGCTACCACAATACACACAAAAACATTAGAATTTTAAGTGGAATCTAATGCCACTTGATCTATATATAAGGTTTACAACAAATCATTAATTTAATTTTGGACCTACTAAAAAATAATACTATTCATTCATAGAGTAATTAATCAATATAAATCTGATATCATATTAAAGAAAATAACTTCAAGTCTAATTTAATATTACATGTAGATATAGATTTTCAATATTCATCATTTCATAGGCCCAACTGAGCCCGTGTAGATAACATGCACAACCAAATGGAAACCATATTATATATATAATTGATGAGAAATATAATAATATATCCAAAGTTTTATACACACGACAACTTTGAAAGATGAAAAAAGTGTATGCATGGGAACTCCCCAGCAACATTATTTTTTCTTCTTATTCAGACTGAGTCAGTCAATTGCTTTAAAAGAAGGCCAAATCTAAATATTTTAAGACCCATTCCTCATTGAGAAGGCTTGAAATGATTCCAACCATTTTTTTTTCTATTCCATATCCAATTAATCACTAAATTAACATAATAACCACCACCCCTCTAATCAATTGAATTTAAATTTTTGCAACCGTGTTAACAACGATATAAAAAACCCAAGTAAAACCTCACAAAAACTCATCATCCTAATTAGTCCAACCTATGCACAAATCAAAACCCAAAAACTCTCCAAAAAGAATATCAAGAAACGAAAGTGATGATATTCGAAATTAATTAGCATGCAATATTACTAACATTGGCCAAATGGTGTTTGTTTGTCCATTTTGGCAGATTGGAATTTCTTTTGGTACAAAAATGAAAACAAGCATAGTAATTAATTAATTAATTAACCTTCTAGCTATCCGATTTGCTAAAGAAATTGCTATGATATTAGAAGAGAAATCTAAGAATTTTTATCATACCTACTAATGTACTAAATCTTATCAAAATTCTTTAGTTAAACATGCTAGAACAAGAGTAGTATTATAATGGGACATCAAATCTCATCAGAACTTTGTAATTAAGCCTGCTTGAACGAGAATAGTACTAAAATAAGACATCGAATCTCATCAGAATTTCGTAACTAAGGGTGCTTGAACGAGAATAATACTAAAATGGAACATCGAATCTCATCATAACTCCGTAATTAAGCTCCGTAATTAAGCGTGCTTGAACGAGAATAATCCTAGGATGAATGATTTCCTGCTAATTACTCGTATTTCACCTTTAAAAAGAAAAGAAAAAAAAGACGTAGGATACCATAGAAGTTGTGGTGTTATTGTTCATGCATCGATGAAGCCATGGCCACGACCCCAAGTTTCTGAAGGTTGAGTTTGACGACAGTGTCCACAAACATCTTGGTATCTTCCTCCGTATTCCCTTCGGGTATGTCTACGATATACGATTCCAATACGATGGTGTACACCGTACCCTCTTTCTTGAACTCGTTCACCGATGTAACGGAACGGTAGTTTTGGAGTCGGTGCTCGCCACCAACAACCCTAAAGCTCAGAACGTGTTTGTCATCGTCCAAAATCTCGAGTCTCTCGGTGCTTGTCGACGCCGGAAGACCTGAAACCACCGTGACTTCTCTTATGCTTCCGACGCCGCCGTCACCCCTCATGTTGCACCCTTTGATGAAGTGCTTGTACTTCTGAGGGTTCTCGAAGCTTCTCACGAACGGCCAAACCGTGCTCGCAGGAGCATCGATGCGGTACGATATTATGGAAAAACATTTGTTGGGAGAGTGTTCGAAAAGGTGGTATTTTTGTATCACAGGTTCTAGTTCTGTTTCTTCCTCAGCTGTTAGGCCCTGGACATGATGCTGAGTCGAAACCATGATGTTTTCTGGTGTTTGTTGTCAACTTCTGTCTCATGCAAAGGAAGAAGAAGATGAGGGGAGAGAGGGTTGTGTAATGGAAGGGTTTAGGTTAACATTATGAAGGTATTGATGATATATACATGGAGATGATGATGGACAAAATAATCATACCAACATCAGAAAATTTATGTGTATGCATGGTAGGTTATGTATGAGGTTTTGTCTTTTTGTTTTATGATGTATATATGACAACACAACATCACCACTTCCTACATCATTCATAAAAGAATTATTATATTGTTTTTTATGATGAAACTTTGAATTAAAAGATTTATAGATTATAAAAAGAAAACAATTTATTAAATGGGTAATGTTTTTTTTTTAAAAAGTAAATTATATTAAGTTTAAATTTTGTGGGTAAGGTGGTTGGTTGAAACACAAGTATTTTGAAGTGTATATGTAATATTCTTACTTAATATGTAAGGTAGCATTTGGTGTTTGGACCTGAACTTTAGCTATTTGAGGAAATGTGTTGTCTGAAACACACACTGTATTTTTAATCCTTTTTTATTGAATTGGCAGCTTTGTCTCATGGTGATTTGAAGCAGATTCGGTGATGCTTTTGAGGGTTTTTTTTTTTAATTTAATTTAATTTTTGGTTTGTTCACTAGTATTCATATGTGATGAGGAAAGGTTTATAACAAAATGTGCCTCATGTTGACCTTTTGCCTTTCAATTTATTTTCCCAAAAGTGATACATGTTGGAAATGTCAAAACCATGGACTACTTTCTTTATTCTAATTATTTATTTTGCCATTTTTAGCAATTATAACCTCATGGACCCTATACACCTATAGAAATACTAGACAAATAGATTTAGATTTGTAGTAGACTATAGTAAGCACTAATTTAGTAGTTTCTTTTTATATAATTTATTTCACAGCTCACAAATCTGAAATAGACCAACTCTAGTTCACACTTAGTTGAAGTCAAATTTGACAACTCCATTTTTTCTACCAATAAGTGTATATTGATGAAATGAAACTCATATTTTACACACACCAATTTAAAAATAGTTTTTAATTGTTATTCAAATCTTTAAGTATGGACTATTTGAAAGCTTTTTTAACCTAATTGTTCTATATATAAAAAAACAATTTTTTCAACTATACTATTGGTATAATTTATTTCATGCATATATATAGATCTTGAGAATGCTTAAAGGTGAGAACCCTTCTAACATAATTTATTCCACATCAAGATAACCTTAAAACTACAATTTTTAACCTAATTACATTTTAACTAAAATCCAAACACACCCAACTCAAAAAAAACACTATATATAATCTATGAGGTTTATGTGAATAAATATAAAAATATATTATTTTGAATGTTGGTATTAAAAAAAATAGAGTCAAGTGTTGAGTGTGTTGACCTAAGTTTTGTTGTGTTATTTCTAAAATGGGTAGTTTTGGAGAGAGGAATGTGATTTTGAGGGGAGTAGTGGGAAAGGTAGAGAGAGAGATTCAGAAATCATGTGAGAAACTCTTATCCGCGTGATCTAGCTTCACTTTGCAGGATTCCCCACTTCTGATGGACCCACCTTTGGCTTCATACAAATTACTTATAAGAGATAAAAGATGAGAGAGTGATTGATCTCAATTCTCAAAAGTGTTTGAATGATTGTGTTTGTTGGCCATTGGGGAGTTTCTTCCATGCAAAGGGTTTGCATCTCTGTGCCCACCACCTGTTTGTCTAAATGTCAGCACCACAGCAGCAGTAAAGTGCCCATAATTAAATTGCTTCAAAGCAACACTATCTATCCATTTATCAATTTTGGTGCTATACTTTTTCATTTTACAAAATCTTTTCATTTTCTATTATTTATTAGCTACTAGGGTATGGTTGGTTTATCATTCAAACCCCTTATTGAATACACATTTTCCACTTTCCAATAAGAAGAAGTAGAAGTGAAAATGGTGTTTCAAACACACACTAGCATAGTTAGAGATAGATTACAATTGATTATCCAAAGTAATGTACTTCAATGTTAGCAATTAATGCTTCCAAAACATTTTCTAGACTCTAATATAATTACCATTTCTCTTCTTTAAAATTAATTTTTAATTTAAAGTAATGATTTAATATTTTTAGAATTAAGAAAACAAAAAAAAACATTATAGAAAGTGCAGGTGACAAACTTAAAAAACACTCATTTTATAAAGATTAAAATCATTTTAAATAATTACATCGATACTTTTTTAAAATGATATATTTATTAATTTGGAAATACTTTTAAAACTGTATATATATTTACGTGAAAATAGTTATTGAATAATTTCATATGATTTAGATAAGTGATAAATTTACTTGATAGTGTACAAAATTTATAAAATTTTACTAATTTAATTAGAAGTATTTTAATCTGTAAATAATCAATGCAAGAGACATTATGAATGGAATCTTACAACAAATAAATATTACTCTTAATTTAGATAATATAAATAAGAAGGGAGGAGTAGAAAAATTTATATTTAATTCTAAAAAAAGTATATATGATCCCTGCCAATTTTATGATTCATTGTTTTTTTAATAAATGAAAATTTTAGTGATGAATCATGTGAAAAATAATCTGAAACCAAATATATAAAGTAATAGAATAATAGTAAATGTTGCACAGAGTGAGGCCAATAATTAAGGTGAGAAGTGGTGAGAAAATCAAGAAAAGCTATCTTCAAACAACACACACTGACACTTTCTCATTAATAAAAGCATCATTGGAATCACTTGTTCATGCTTTTGCATTTGTCTATTCCTTCATGTAAGAATTTTACTACTATTTTCACTTTTATTAACATAATCAATTTATGATCATACAAATTATGAGAAAAAAAAGTAGGTTAAATAATAATAATGTGTTGATTATGTAATAGTAATTGAAGGTTCCCGAATTGGCATGGGTGAATTTCCTCATTGGGAAGCAACCTAAGGTTTGTTGGTCCCAATGGTTGCACATGGATATTTGTGTGATGTTAGGGTTACCACTTACCACTCATCCCTCAGCACACAGAACAGGAAACACCCTCTAGAACAACACTTTTTATTTTATTTATTTTAACCATTCAAAACTCTTGTAAATGCCAATTATTATCTCCATTCATTAATAAATAAATATTAACAAATGGAATATTTCATGTGATATGGTATCTATTTTCCAACACCAACCTACTCTAGTCATAAAAAAATATTGGGCTATCAATGTAGCACATATCATTAGATTTTTTTAAATGTTAACAAATTATGATTTTCTAGATATTTTGTTGTGTGAGGTAAAACCTATTTTGATTATCTCTATTTTCTTAGGACTAATTTCATGATATCCTAAATTATGAATTCATCATATAGAAACACTTAGATGATATCATGCTATATTTTTTCCTGTTTGTGTTTTTTCTGTCTAAAAATTTAGTCATTATATTGATTCAAGTCTAACTAAGTTGGTAAAAGAGTTAAAAGCAAAAGACTATTTTATTTTAAATGATTTTTTAACCTCTCCCTACCAATTATTGAGTTAATTATTTGAAGATTTGGGATTTTTTTAGTCTTCACTTTTACTCATTTTATAAAGATTAAAATTATTTTAAATGATTTACCTGTTTCACGTGATTTTGTTTTCAATAAAAATGTCAATGCACGTCAAATTTGATGAAATAATTCAATTAATCGAGTGTAAAATATGCACTAGATTAATAAATTTTAGATAGGATTTTTATTCCGCTACTATATCATTTGTGACGTGAATTATACCCTTTTTTTAAATGTGTCACAATTGTTCTTGTTCTTGCATGTTTCATTTGAAAGGAGAGTAAAAATGCACACATGTATTAGTTGTCGGTGGTTTTCAGTAGTGGTAGTGGTGGTGATGGAGACAAAATTTAGCTCCCACAAAGTGTGGTGAAGATCGTGGTGGTGTTTAAAAGCTTATGTTAGCTGATTCAAGTAAAGAGCAGTGACTAAATATAATTTTTTTTCCGGATAAACCCTAAGAAAAAACAATCCAAATTGGTAATTCGGAGTTAAATTGGGAAATCAGAAATTCATTGTAGAAAGACAAATCCATAATAGAAATAATGACGTCTAAAAATGCGATTTTGTAAAACAACTTTTGCATTATGGAATACCTTTTCCAAAAGTTATTATAATTCCATAATGAATTTCCTCACATGCACCCTAAACTTCATTATAGATCAAAAACGAATTTTCATCTAATTTAAATAAACTATTCCAAGTGCTTCCTATATATAATTTTTACTTATAAACATCTAAGAATTCATATTTTTTATAGATCAAAAGTATCTTGAAGTAAAGAGGAACTTGCTTGAATGAAAAAAGAATACTAGAGATATTGACCAAATTCTCTGGGTATTTTAACACAACTGCTTGCCTATGACTGAAACTTGAGAGCTCTAATTAAATTAGAACAGTTTCGCACCTATTAAACACTCAATACGTATATGTTATACACCACTCTTCTGCCTACAACTTTGGGGCCCTCGCCCCCAACAACTCATCATTGGCCATTATTTTTAACCAATCGTTGTGTAGAACAGCCGCATATTCCTTACATGGTGCTCATGCTATTTTATACAATAATAACCTTCAGCATATCTAGAACAAAGAATACAATCTCAATTTAAATAATGCTTGTTTTGGACTAAGATTTTAATTTCCAACTTTAACTCAGTTTCTCAGTTTGTGAAAGTTAATATTGCAAGCAAAACCAGGGGCATTAATTCTAGGTAAACGAAATGATTATAGGAAGGGATTGATAAAGAAGCATGGGGCAGCACAATCAGCATACTCCAATAACCAACAGAAAAGTTGATACATGACATCTATTATAATTTATTCACACTTACACATATCAATTGATTTTTTTCAAAGCACAAATGCGTACTTGCCTAAAAGATATACAAAGCCCAGCCATGCAACTGATGGCCTAGATGCTAGAAAGAAAACTTTTGATACATTAAAACTACGCTTACAGAGATGAGGACGGTGACTATTCAAATTATAAAACCATATCTTACATTTTTAAGCACTTCCAGCCAAAAAATTTCAAAAAAATTAATGTAAATTGGAGTTCTGGAAAGAATGTCTTCCGCGTACCTTCATTTGTCCGTCTTGTCAGGTTTCTTTCAATCTTTTATAGTTCCTCTCCCCTGTCCTTTCCATCTTTGGGGTTCAGACGAGTTGTCTTGATTAGTATTTGGTTAGTGTGGTATGCAAGCATCCATTGCCAATGGATTTGCATGATTTGAGAAAAATTGCAGTTAGATTAATTTTGTTCAAACACAACACTTGGTAAACCCCTGTCAAAACTATGGTCATGCAAAAATGGAAATCCCTTTGTGCAGTGATTAAGAGTCATGTGATTCTTGGTCCATCAAAATTACCCGCTGCTTACCACTCTCTGAGCGAAGGCTATCTACCTTACTATATCCTATCTGGAATCAGACAACAAAGACAAAAATTCAGAATAAAGAAAACACGTGTATAGACTTTCAGAAAAAAACAGAAGTCAAACAATGCCAAGATAGACAGGTGATTACCTCCACTGAACTGTCAGGAGAGAACCACCTCAATAGCACACCAAGATGCACTACGGCAGGAATTAGCTTGAAAAGTAGAGGAGTTGTCACCTGTAGAAATAGGCAAAGAAGTTATAAACTTTATAAACGGGACTATTTATTATTGCTTTATAATGATAGTTATAGCGTCGTGCCACTGACGTTAAATCTTGGAAACTGCTAACAATTTATGATCCTTAGATTTCAAGTTATTTACTGAAAGATACTTGGCGAACTTTGTAGATGTAACTTGGGGCCGCTTAGAAAAGTTGGCCCGGAATTTGCCAAACTCAGTTTTTGTGTTATTGGATAAAAGAACATTCTTTTTTTGTGTTATTAGTAAATTTGTGCACTGGAAAAAACATTGTTTCAAGGTCTACTATCATGTAGGAGTAGGGGGCAAAAATTAATGCAAAAGCTAATTTAAGGCTGCTTTATATTTCACCAAGACAGTGAATATTTAAATTCCAATGAGCCAAAAGTATACGCCAAAGGGAAAGATGAGAGATTCCATTCAGAATAAAGTTCGAATAGATTTGGTTCATGAAAATTCATCAGGAATCAAAGACAAAATAAAGCTAGAAAGGCCATGGATCAGTTATGGAACCTAGTAACTGTTAATTCAAACAAATGAAAAGAATTTTATACCAGACTAAGAGCTGTGGTTCCAAGAAGCAGCAGATATAATTTACCCTGAAATTAATCAAATATTAGAATTCATAAAAGCCAGTAATACTTTAAAATTTAATCTTTAATTTTCAAGTTACATCACCGAGTATAAGTCAATGATTTGAGCTAGTCCCAGATTAAACTTTGATCAATAAGAAATTGAGCCTATTTTCTTAGCTCATCTAGAGCTCACAAGCTACTCAAGCTTAACACTTCAATATAGAGCTTTGTATAAATTTTAGTTGAATATTCTTAGCTCAAAATTCTAACTTAATAGAAATGATTTTTTTTATATATTGTCAATCCAAGAATAAAATTAAATGCTAAGATTTATTAAGCTAAGTATAATAGTAATTTTAATATTATTTAAAATGTGTTTATGTATAAATTATATACCAAGTTGGCTTTCCAACTAATGAATAAAACAAGCGAAAGCTTAAGCTAGGTTCATTTGCCAAAATTTTCAACTCAGTAGTTAATTCGAGATACAACCAGGTTAAAGAGTAGCTTGGTTCACTTCTAGTTCTAGCCCTATCACCAGTCTAAGGTCTACCAATTTAGCTATATAACTGTCATTTTTATCCAATGGTCAATATTAGAAATCTTTAAACAATTGAATACTTAATTACCATAGTTAGATAAATCCTTGCCACTAACCTCAACTAGATGAAGGTTTGAAGCACGACTTAGAAGAACAAAAGCAAATTCTCCTATCTGTGCCATCGACATTCCAACCTACACATTCGTGATTACATGTATTTAAATCACCAAGAGGGGGAAAGAATAGTATCTAACCTACAAATTCTGAAACGAAGCTTACAAGTACTGAAGTTTTGTTGTTGTAACCAAATCCTTTCACAACAGATGCAATGATGATTGTTTTTATAACAATCACCAGTATTACAGATGCTACCAAAATATCAACATGGTTCCAGAGAAAATGGACATGAATCAGCATTCCAATGCTGGCAAGGAAAAGAGCAGCAAAAAGATTGCGAATAGGTTCAATCTGCAAAATAAATAAATATGAGGTCAAACTTCTTCCATAAACGTATCTTACCACCAAATATTACAGACTTCTAGTTCAGATTATAGGTTCGTGAAATAATCATCAAATTTGCCAATTTTCATTGACAAATAGGGATCAGATTGTTGAGAAGAAAATTATACAAAAAATGGCATGGATGTATTCACACAGGCATTTTCCAGTTTCTATGTAGTCTTCTTACTTGTTCTAGTGTATGTTGAGCCTGATCAGTGGTTGCAATCATCACTCCAGCGGCAAAGGAACCTAATTCTAGACTTAGTCCCAGCTTATCGCTACACTGCAAATATAAAAGTAATGAGATACAAGAGATTGTGCATAAGTAAACAGTAAGTTGATTAATCAACAGATCAAGCATATATTATCTGAGGACAACCAAAAGACATCTAGATGCATAATTCAAGCCAGAGGAGAAGTTGGAATCCTTTAAACACAAAAGCAAGAAAAAAAACACAACCAAACACTCAAAATCACGTTGAATAAGGAAGTTTCTGCTGAGACAAAGAATGATAGTCTTTCCTCTATTTTGGAAAATGATCATTTCATCAATTTCTTACTTCCTACATACAAAGATTCCTTTTAGATGATCTGATTCCAAGGAATAAACAAGGAAGCTATATCCATTCCGATGGTTCAAAAAACAAATTTACTGTTGTAATTAAGCACGCAGAAAATGGTCGCCCAGAATACAAATGCTTTCAGTGAATCGACATTTGTTATGACACCCTGGGAAAATATGGTAGTATAGCAAATGAACAAGTATTTATATGTCAAGAATTTCTGGCTGCTTGTCCTCTTTCATCATATTTTCTCCTATAAATAACAAATCCTCAATTACAGCCATTAAAGACAAATTTAGGCAATTCTTAATTTCTACAAGCTCAAAAAGAAATTCTAATATATACAATTATTAGGCAAATTTTATTGATAAAATAAATTGAAACAATAATAATGAACCCCAGACTAACATTATATACATTTTGCTGCTTATTATAAAAAAACATGAAAAACAAAGCATTTCAAATAGAAACACAAATTTGGAAGAGAACAAACCCAGGCTACTAGCAAGCAGAATGCCACAGACGCCAATTGATAGAGTTCATTTGTCTGCACAAACAAGGTTATCAATTATCATTATTGAACCATTAAGACGGTCAAACAAAAGTGTATAGCTAATTAGCCATAAGATGGAAACAAATAAATAAACAAAATTACAAATTTGATTTCACATATTCCTGCCAAAATTGTTGAGAAGGAAAAAATAAGTAACCACTTCCACAGGTAAGATTTTATTATTTAAGAGGGATAGTAGTATGAACCTGTGATGAGAGGCTTATCATCAGTTTAAGTAACCATGGAAGGCAAGTTCGAGACAATATAGTCAAAACAGATAGGAAAGCAATCAAAGTCACCAACCTGGATTAGCAAAGGAGTATAATGTCATGCTTATGCTCAATAAAGCTTTAGGTTAGAGACTAAATAAAAGCTTCCAATGAATGCAAAACAAAGTGCCAAGCTGAAAAAACTAACTAAACAACATTAGGAGATTTTTATGGAAAAATGACTCAAAAGAAAAGGTCACCAAATGCTTACTAACGCACCATTTGTATCTGAAGAAGAAAAGGGAGAGGGCGTGGGAGAGCAAGGAAAGGAACACATGGCGAAGAGTGAGATTTTTGAGGAAAAATCATGAACTGTGCCTTTCCGCACAAAAGTGAAGAGAAAGTTGAAGAAAGTTGCATTATCGCAGACATCATTTTGTCATGAATATTTTATATCTATTATGCCATAATATTTTATCTCATGTTAATGTATATAATCTACATTATCCATTAGGTCTTCAATATAATAAATTATGTCATAAATATTTTATCAATATTTACATTTTAATAATTATAATGATAAATAATTAAAAATAATATTAAAATTAAAAAATATATATAATTAGTAATAGATTTATCTCACTTTTCAGTCATTTCCAATCTCTTCCACCTAATCCTAAAGCCTTCCTTTCCACCCATTTTCACTTTCTTTCTCTTCCTTTCTTTGCTCTTTCACTCCCTCACTTTCGATCATCCCATCCAAACATAAGGGAAGACACAAGTGAAAGTGTATATAGAGCCTAAAAGTGTATTATTGGAGAAACGACTGGGAAGGAGACAATAAAAACCCAAATTAATCATGCTAATAATGTTTTAGGGGTGTCAAATGGATGGGATAAACTTTGAATTCATTTATACTGGATGGGTTAGAAATAAACTTTTAAACCATATCTATGATCCATTAAAATTGTTTAAAACATCCATTTTAATAAGAAAAATATTAAACTCAACCATAAACCATTTCTGATGGATGAATGTCCAACCCATCCATTTAATTATATTATATTTTTCAAAAAGTACTTTCAAAATAAAGTTCAATATTTATGCACATTCGTGAGCCAAAATACAGAATTCCAAAACTCTTCCCTTAAATAGACGTCCTCAATCAATGAACTCTATCCAGACTACTAGACCCAATAGACTATAGATAAAAGTTGAATAGTTAGTTCAATAACAAATGGTATTCTAATCCAACCAATCCATCAATTTTATACTTTTATATTATGATGAATTGGTTAGATTTATACATGGACGTATTGGATGATTTGGTTAGAAGCCAAATGGGTTAAATTTTCACCCTTACCATGTTCGTGGAAATAACCAATTGACAACATGGACATCTGCAAAGAGAGAAATGGGGGCCAGATTATTCAGTTACAGAGGAGGGACCAGAAGTGTATACGGAGGGAATGTTGGGAAAGATCAAGCACTCTCAAATAGCATAGGTTATATTGTTCTCTGCTTTTTCTCATCCAACTATACTTTGTATCCCCGAGTATCAGTATCAGTTCTGTTTGAAGATATCATGTAGTTTATATTCATTTTTATTGTGTATTTGCCTGATGTAGCACCTATCACTATTGTTATTATATGTATGTAAGAATCTTCTTGCCATTTACTAATTTTAAAAATGACAGCTTAAATTAGGCAATGCTCTCTTAATTGAGGTCTTCCACAACTTGCCTTAATTGCAGTCTCTTTGAGGGCTGCTTTACTTGCAGACACAAGGGTGGTGTTCAGCCCACATCAACTTTATATATGACTTAAATATAACTTATTTGGGCAATCTTTGCCTAACAAACTGGTTTTGGGATTCGTGTTAAGTCCCAAAATCCAAATTCTAAAATGAAATCAGAGTCTACACTAGATCCATTGTTTGGACAAACAACTTCCATATTTGTCAAACTCAAGACCCATAGCTTTGGGCATGAGGAGATATGTTGGAAAGCCACCTTAAAACTCAGAAGTGGTGTTTGGTTCCACCTTGACTAGAGATATAGCTTAAATAAAGTATATTAAACTTTAGTGGAGCTGAGCTAGTCCCTAAGCCAAATCCTAAGAGAAACCTTTTCTTGCTTTAGATAATTTATTAATTTTCTATCTTTTTTATCGGCAATGTAAAGAATAAATAAATGAGAGTATTTGAGGGATAGTCCAACCCTATTACAAAAAGCTACGTCAAGTAGCCTAACTTAAATGTTTCAACAGCAAAAAAACATCTCACAAAAACCTATCTGACCCTATTAAACCCAGGATAAGTTCTTAGCCAACCTTGAGAGTGGTCTTACAAAAGATAGTTGTCTTACAAAAGACACATAAAGTATACAGAAAGATGGTGCATCTAAGAAAAACAGCAAGCTACAGATGATTGAGCCAGCATACTGGACTACAAAAACATTTTCCTGCCAAACTTCCCAAAAACCAGCTGCTAGGATTGCCTCTGTGCCACATCAGAGCCAAGCTGTTGCAGTAAACCTTAATACATACTCCCCTCTATCCTTCTCTAAAACATCAACTTGTGGTCTTTCTAGTTTGAGCACACTTCCACATGTAATGTTACCCTTTTCCTTCATTTTCTTTTTTCAGATTTCCCACATTTTTATATTTTTTTAATGACCTAAACTACACAACATAATTTAAGTACAAATATATGAAAAACTTCCTCCTTTTGATTTTATCCATAAGACCCAATAAACTAATTCACTAGATTATGGAAATTAGTTAACTCAGTAGTAGCATTAAATTGTCTTAAATTTATACATTTTTACAGAATTACCCCTAACACTATATACTCTTATTTTTTTCAAATAATTCTAATAGTGTTAACTATTTTAATTTCTCTCATCATTAATATATTTATTGCTCTAGCTTTATTGGCTATGCATGTGAATAGCCAAAGTGATATTTTAACTATTTTAATTTCTCTCATCATTAATATAGAATTCAGAAAGATGAAAAATAATTAAGCTTATTTTTGTGGAAAAAAAAATTAATGCAGGAAACTTTCTATATTAATTATTATAAAAAGAACAAAGTCACAGCTCTATTTTAATTATTATTAAAAGGGAGTAGAGGGGTCATTTAATAATCATACCATTTCAAAAGACAAAAATGCATTTCCTTTGGGCGAGCCATAATGAGAAGAAAAAACTACCAAAGATGGGCGCTTAATGGAAATAACAGTTCAATCCAAAGACTCCAGATGTTCTACACTTACAGCTTGGTCATTGATAACACACCATGGAAAACACCTGAGGTGCCACCCAGAACTGGAAGCAATGCAAAGAGCAATCCAACAGCACAATCCTTTAAGAAAAATGACAAGACTTAATAGAACATTCTGCTGGCATTATAGTCTCTATCGGTAAAATAGTGAGCAAAGAATACTAATAATGTATGGATACGACAAAGCAAAAGAAAAGTTAATTCACAAGCAACCACCAACTAAGTACCTGTAAAATAAGGGTCCCAATTGTGACTTGTCCATGAAGAGCATTAGTGGTGTTCTTTTCCATCAAAAACTTCAAGACCTAAACCAAAAAATAGTGGATAAGAAACCTAAAACTAATTATACAATGAAAAGTTCAAAGGATGTGTCTGCAAGATGGAATCAGATCGGTTGTGTTTATATACCACTGCCGTTGAAGACATGGAAAGGAAAGCACCAACAAAAACCCCTTCTGAAGCTTTACCACCACATAGCTGCAAAAATAGCATTCAATCAGAGCTGTGAATAAATATGTTTTAATGCTGCTACTTTTTTTCTATCTGTCACCAGCAATTGAAGTCAAATTATATAACTACAATTTACTAGCATCAAACATGATGGATTCTGAACATATCCCGAAAGGAAGATAAAGCAATTCAGGACAGTTGAGACAAGTTAGATTGTAGAAATTGATACTTGGTTAGTATACCCATGAATTATTTCCACTATTCAAGTACATGGTAGCAGTTTCAACCTACCAAATTTGTCGTCCTTGGGGAATTCAAGTGGAATTTGATTTTCCCAAAATCTACTTATTAAAGGAGAAACACATCATTCAGCCAACATGCATACTAAATTTAATTTGAAAATCAGGACAGTTGAGACAAATTAGATTATAGACACTGGTACTTGGTTACTATACCCATGAATTATTTCCACCATTCAAGTACATGGTAGCAGTTTCAACCTACCAAATTTGTCATCCCTGGGGAATTCAAGTGGAATTTGATTTTCCCCAAATCTACTTATTAAAGGAGAAACGCATCATTAAACCAACATGCATACTAAATTTAATTTGAATATCAGTACTTTTGTATTTAAAAAAGACAAGAGAACTACATTATGTAATTAATAGACAAGGTAGCAGCAAAGTCAAATGAATCTTACGTAAGACACAAATGTCCATAAAGGACAACTACAAGATCCAAGGGTTACAGGTTTTGTTAGTGATTGGCTTTCCACATTAATCTATGCAATGATACAAGAATAATAACAAACAAGAAATTAAGATATTGGGTGAATCACATTTATAAAACATACTGATACGGTAAGTCCACACAAGCACATAAATAAAAAAATCTGAAATCCAAGGGTTACTAGTTTTGTTAGTGATTGGCTTTCCACATTAATCTATAAAATGATACAAGAATAATAACAAACAAGAAATTCAGATATTGGGTGAATCACATTTATAAAGCATACCGATACAGTAAGTCCACACATGCACATAAATAGAAAAATCTGAAGTAGACCACCAAGAACAGCAACAGCTCGAACAACTCTCAGCTGCAATAATATATGAAAAAACACAATAATTAGAGCTAATTAAAACAGAAACAAGAGAGAAAATACAAGAAAACAGAAAACAAGCCAACCTTTGTTGTGGAGAACTCCAGGCCCAATGCAAACAGAAGAAATATTACACCAAACTGTGCCACTGTTTCCACCTAAATATTTGAACAAAGTTTATTTTATTAAATACTTAAATAGTTTCCTGTTTAACTAGAATTTTCTTTTTGGTGATGGTACATTTGTATTTTCCTTTGACAAATTGTTTCCGTATTCAATTTGGTTTAGGATTGTATACAGCATATGCTGTACATCTATATCATAACAAATAAAAATAGTAGCCAAAAGGACTTTATTGGAGGGTTTGTACAAGTCTCTCTTAGGTTTTCATATTTATATATAAAATGCAGATTAATTTGAGATTCAATGAGAGAAAAGTGTAGAAAACAAGTAATCTAGGACTCTAGGTACAAATAGGTACCTATTCTGAGACTATTTTAAGCCTATTCTAACAATTTAATTCAGGCTTGCACATACCACATCAAAAAAGTATATGAAAATGAAATTCAACTGAGCTAAAAATATAACACCAAAAAAAAATAGAGACAATATTTTGAGATAAAAGACATTAATTAATGTTTCCAGATACCTGCACCATTTCACTGATGAAGTTAAAGCCGCCAGGTCCAACTACGGAGCCAGCTAGAAGATATCCGGTGATCACCTGAATATGAATACTGAGTGTTAGAGTTAACAGAAATTCTACTACAATAGACCCTATGTATGCATTTGTCGAGAATGAAGTTAGAATAAGGATGTTCAGACCGGTTGTCCAGCAAAAGCAAATGCAACGCCACCACAAGTTGCTGAAACAATAGCAACTACCAGGTCTGAAATCAATCTATATGGCAATAATAGAAGTTTTTGTGAGTAATAAAATCCCATTTTAAGCCAAAAAAACATAGCAATATATGCTTACCGTAAATCTAGCTGGAGCACTGGATACTTGGATTTGAAGTTAGAAATGATAAAGACATTGTCCTGAAAGAATATGCGTAATTTATACACTTCAAATTTGCAAAACTCAATGTAATGTCAACAAAAATAACAAACCCAAAATTGAGCTGTCTCACCTTCCGATCTATCAACATTGGGGTATCCTCACCTCTATTGAATACATTATGTAGTTGAAATGACCTGTAAGTTTAGAAAAACATACTGTAACAAAATCATGCATTAAAGACACCATATTGGCCAACAAATGAGTGACAAATTAAGTACTTTTCATCTTTTGTTTCATTCTTGTTTGGGGTGACTCGCGCCACAGTTTCCAGAACAGCCTGATCCACAAACAAGGAAAGAGTAACTCAGTAGATCATGACGCTCAGAGAAGACATGATACACTTGTACCTCGGATGCATATTGGTAGAAGAACAAAAGCCGATTCCTCACTAACTAAAAGCTACAAGTCTATAAACTCAAAGCATATAACCGAAACAAAAGGGTAACTCAATGGTGTCATTCAAATTTAAGACCTCTTATCTATCTATTTACTATATTTACTATATATTAAAACAGTGACTTTAATTGAACCGGCGTCAGTTCCTCATTTTTTTGCTTTTTCTCATTTCCTCACTTTTTCTGTTGATTGTGTGGTTATAGTATTGTTGTACTTTAAAGGGATAATGAGAAAGATGTGGGAGTGGCAGCACACAACAAAAGGAAGTATATGTAATGATTGCAAGGAAAAATGATTAGCATAATACCGATTGAGGAAAAGATGACAAAAATCAGTTAATAACAGAGGAGCACCAAATCGAAGAGCAAATTGCATGATATTTAGTAATATCTCTAAAACTTCAATCCATAACTGACTCAAATGGCAGCGGCATGTGATCCATCATGTAACTAACTTCACTTACTAAAATAAGCCACTCCTCTCGTTGTTGGCGTATTATTATTATTAATAATCAATTATAATTACTATTGCTATATGCTTAAAATGACCAACCAGCGACTAGTCATAAATTAAACCACTATATCACTGCTCAAGGAAAAATACTAACCTGTTGTTCTGCTACACTGTTGTTGAAACTTCCCGGATCAGCCACTGCAAACACGAAGAGACAAAAGAAAAACAAACTAAGCATTAAAACAGCTTCTGAAATTCTTCAATTCTAAATCCTAGTCGAGAAAAATAAAACTCAAGCACAGGTAAAAGCACTACAAACGAATCTCTAAAACAAAAGCTAACAAAAAAAATCATAAAATGCAGCAATACAGTCAACGTGACATGAACTTGAATGAATCCGGCATTTAACAAGGGTTTATGTCCACAGATCAGGAACCGAAACCCTAGGAATGCGCATGTACAGTAAACGTAAACCGCAAATTCAGTTTCTCAGTAGCGGAACCAAAAGAGTGAAGCGAGAATAAAAAAAAAAATGAACGGCGAGAGCAGAAAAGTCTAGAATCTAGAATCCAGAACCTTCGTTCTGGTCGTTCTCGGTGAACTCGTGCTCCAGCGCGCGATCAATCATGTCGGCGAAGCTTCCTTCGCGAGGTCGCGAGAGAGAGACGTTGGACTCGGTCGCGTTGGCGAGTTCGATCTGATCCGACACGGTAGGTCGAATAGCAAGCGAGGAGTGAGGAAGCAGAAGGAGCCAGTGGAGAACAACGAGTAGCGCAGGCACCAGCAGCACGAAGTGACTGTCGCAGCAGCACGGGAACGGAGACCGTGATCTTCGCAGCGACATTGCTCCGCCGGCGAACGTTAGCAGTGGCGGTGCGAGTTCGGATGGCCGTTCGCCGCGGAGTGACGGTGGCGAAGAGCGAGAGTTGAGAAATGTGAGAAAAACTAAGACCAGAGAGACGGAGTGAACGAGTTTGAAGTGGTGATTGGTGAAGAGTCAAGTTGCAGTGTTCATTAATTATTTTTATTACAATCAATTATCAATTATTATTATTATTAATAATTAATTAATTACTAGGCCATTTGAATGTTAGAGTTTGACGGTGGTAGCCTTGTCTCTCTTTCTTCTTTTTTAAATTTTTTCTTTTTTTTCATCTTTTTTTCTCACTGACCTCTCTCTTTATTGAACTTATTTATACAAAGAAAATAATTTTCTGTATTCTAATTTTTTTTTATACTTATACTTTTAATTTATGTTAAATAAAATAAGATTTGTGTTAATTTTATTAAATAAATTAAACTTATTTGTTAAAAAAATAAGATGAACTTTCGTTCAATAATAAAACATTATCGTTAATATTTGTTTTGATTGCAATGTAATAATAGTATTTAAAAAATATTAAATTTTTGTAAATTTAACACAACATAGTCAATTTGACATAATTTTTTCTAACATAGAACAATAAAAAAGAAAGTCATTTTCATGAACGTAAATACAAAAATTAAAATCTAATATAGTAATTTAATCCCAATAAAAAAAGATAATGTGAATATTTGATTGGGTACTTTATAAATATAATAAATGAAGTTTTATAAATTTAACACAACCCTATCAATTTGGCTGAACTTTGACTACTTTATATATAATTTTGTAATCTAAAAAAATGAAAGCAAAAAAATCATTTCATGATTTCTATTATAAAGAAAATAATGAATTGTAGAGAAATCAAAATCTAATATAGTAATTTGATCTAAAAAAAAAGAGAACATTTATTGTTTAATATTTTTCAAAATGTTATAAAAATATTTACCAAGATAAACACATGGATTATAAAGAAAAAAAAATCTTAACACCAGAAACTTTTGATGTTTTGAGTCATTCAATAAACGTTTTCATAACTAACCTTTATTCATGAAAAAAGTGATGTCAACTATCATTTGAAAAAAAATCAAAGGTTAGTTTAAAAGTAAAAAAAAAAAAAATTTAAATTGAAAATCTTAATTAAAAATATAACTGTCAAATAAGGGTTTTTGCATATTAATAGTACAATTTGCATCCATTATTATGAATTTGATAAAAAAAACATTATTAATTTTAGTAAGTCGTGGCTTATAAGACTTGATTAAGTTTGGAATTATGTTTAATTAAAACTGTGTTAGGTTGATATATCACTTGTTCATGATTTTAGCTAGTTTATTTTTTTATTTAAATTAGAATAATTAATTAAATTATTAAAAATATTTAAAAACTGACAAAATTAAGAAAGATTTAATTATTTTTTAATTAAAAAATTAATTATAAAAATTGTGTTAAAATCCTAATTCAAACCGTAAACTAAAAACTTAAAATATAAAAAATTGTCAAAAATATTAAAAATATATACAAAACTATTAGTAAATGACTGATTTTTTAAAATTTTGGTATCCACAACTTTCATTCATTTTTAATGCATTTTAATCTAAACTATTATATGGATGTAGTGACAAGATTTTTTTTACGAAAGTCGTGCATATAACTTGTCAAAATTCATATTATTTTTTTTATTCATATCCCAATAAAAAAAAATCTGTAAATTACACCTAATACAAAAGTCGAAAAATCACTAGTAATAATGATTTTTTTGTTATATTTTATATTTTTAATTTAATGTAGAACGTTTCTTTATAATTTTTCTCTTTATATAATAATAAGGTCTAATTTCAATTTTAAGCTTCAATTTGTTGGTGTTTTTTATGCAGCAAATAAGCATTAACAATTATTTGGAAAATTTGTTAATCACTTAAATATGAACGATTCTATTTAATGATAGTTATCTTGCATCAAAGTGGAAACTTACAATGGTCATACTTAGGAAATAAATGAAGTAAAAGTTTTTACTAAGTTTGTAATAAAAATGCAGTCCATCATTAATACAATGCACTTATAATATAATTAGGAACATTAATGAAAGCAATTAAATCACTTTATTTTTTTAAAAATATTATCAATATATTAAACTAATTTTCCTATTACGAGAGGTGAACTCTTTAAACCAATTAAATTATCTATTAATATTTTTATATAATGTTTAAATATTTTTCAATAAAAAATAATTAATAATATAATTACAAAAAGTATGTTGTTTGCTCTTTTTATTTCTAATTTTTGTTTTTTAAATAATTTTTTTTTAATATGATATATATACTTTAATTACACACTTATTTGTATTTCTATTATGCATACAAATGGCTTGAAGAATAAATAGAAAGAGAAAACTGTGGATAACTTATTTACAATTGTATTTAAAAACAAAATAATGAAATGTTTTTGTTCAATTTTGATATAAAAATGTAATATTTTAAAAATATCTTCTTTAAAAATAACTCATTTTAAATATTTTTATCAAATAACCTATATGTTGTACTGTTTGTCTCGTAATTTTAATTTCTCATATGATATATTAGTATTTCTTTTAAGTATACTTATTTGATTCATATTTTTATCTTAGTAATAAAGAATATGTTAATTAATTTTCAATAATATTTCACTTAAAAATTTAAATAAGTTAATATACTGTAAAAAATTAATAATAAAAAAAAAGAACTTTATAGCTGGCTGATGGCAATATGCAGCACCCTACACGTGATGCTCTTACAATTTGTCAACTTTTTCAATACATATATTATAAAATGTAAAAAATTGCATTTCTTGATGCGAAAATGAGTTTGTGATAAAAAAAAATATTGATAAAATGTATATAAAAATAAATTTAATATATATTATATAAAATAAATAATATTGGAATGGGCTAATTTTTATTGTTAAAGTTATAATGATTATAACTCACTTATTTGAACAAGATGGTAGACTTTGTTATTTTCAATTTTTAAGAAGTAAAAAATAAAAATGTTATTACACTTCATTTTAATTTAAATTCTTTATGCATAATTAAAAAAATTATATTTTTTATTATCTCCTACAATTTAATTCTCTCTGTGTTTATAGAAAGATCGCTAACCATATATTTTCTAGTACTCTTTCTTATTGCTTAAAATTTATTACAAAAACACGAGTAAGATTTCTAAGTTAAAATATGAGATTCTAAATTAGTTGAAATTAAAAAATATATTGAAATATTTTTATAATTACAAAATAAAAAATTATTATTATTTTCCTATAATAAAATTATTAAAAAATAATAATTTTAAAGATAAAATATAATTAATTATTATATTAACTAAATTAAATATTATTGTAGAAAATATAAAAATAATTAGTATCTAAATAATTTCTATTATTAAGATCTAATTAGTTATCAATATTTTAGTTACTAACTACTTTACATAATTAATTTAAAAATTATTTATTAATAATAAAAATTATTTTAAATATCAATATTTTTTTAATTTTTAAAATAATATTTAATTGAATTAATATATTAATTAATTATGTTTCATAATTATTTAATGGTTTTTTTATAGTTGGATAATTCATATAATTTTTTTTCAGTTTATTTTTTATTTAGATAATTTGATCTTTCATCATATATCATATATAAAAGATATATTTTTATAATTGTTATTGGGATTATTTTATAATCAAACAAATTTATCAATCCATGAATAAAATTGGCACTTATTCCATATTTATTAAGTTATATATACTTATTATTTTCCCCATCATGTCCCATTAATGAAAATAAGTACTTCTCATTAAATTCCACTTATTTCAACTAACTAAGACTAAGGTGGTGTGTCACATCCAAATAAATAAAAATTAATGTTTGGATTGCTTGATAAAAAATTGTAAGATACCTTAATATTGAAGATTGACATGCAACCTTTGAATAAGATTATTCAATAGATCCAAATTCAACCATAGAACATTCCAAACCATAGATATTTAATGATGTTCTACCTTATTCTTTGTGCAATTTTGACCCCTAATAAATAGATTACCTAAGAATCTAACAACATAATAATATCATTCCATGTTAGTAACACTGCTAATACGTTTTAATTAAAATTTAAAAAATAAATATCTTTTTAAAATTTTGAGACACTAATATCTTTATATATCAAAATTAAATGATCGTTTTAATTATTAGACGAGTCTTTGTATTCAATTATTAAGTTTAATATCAATAATTTAACTTAAATTTATTTTTTTAAATATAAAAATTAAATAACATTATATCATAATACATATATTACTTGTATTTTTGAAATATTTTATATATTACATTTTTATTTATCACAATTTTAACTATATAAAATTAATATGTATTTAGATTAAAACTGTAATAAATAAAGATAAAAACTACTAAATTTAAAAGTTAACAATTAAGGAAACAATAATATCTTTTGAATATGCTAATTTTATTTAAGAATGAAAATGATAATTAGAGTGTTATAAGAGATAAAGGAGAATTAATTTAAGAGGATTTGAGTAGTTTGGTTTTGATGGTTTATAGGGAAATTTGAAGAGAAAAAATGTTCAACTATGAGATGTTTTAAAGGTAAATGGGAAGATTTAAGAAGAAAGTAGTCAAAATGGAATATCCTAAATTCAAGCACCTTCTGTAAATAGCAAGACATAATTGTGGTAGAGGTATTTATTTGGTTTAATTTAATTTGTGTATTTATTTTATGTTCAAAATATTTATTTAATTTATAATGTCTACATACAAATAATAGAAAACACAAAAACAAACAATGAGTAAATAAGAGTGACAAGAATTTACATTAATGAAGAGTTGAAGAAGTTTCATAATCACTTTGCACTTAATTTTTTAGCAAATTTGATGTTACAAATTTTTGAAATTGGTGTAATAAATTATTTAAGTTTGCAAATTGGACTTGAATGTCTTTGAATTGAAATTGTAGTTTGTTTGACATATATGATTTTATAATTGTCGTGACTGGAAATGAATAGCATTTAATAATTCACGCATCAATTATAGAATTTAACAAAAAGATATCATAAAAAATAATATACAAATTAAATCTAATACGAAAAGTGATACATAAAAATATTTTGGTGCAAATAATGGCAATGCATTTAAAAAATAATATATATAATAATAATTTAAGCCGACCATGAAATTTTCAATTATTCTAATTTTTTATTTTAAATGAAATAAATTAATTTTATATTAGTGATTGTAATTTTGCTTCCCTATAAAATAATACTAAAAAAATTGATTAAAGTTATATAAAAGTATAAAATTATATTAAAAAATTTAATTATTTTTAAATTCATATAATTTTATGAAATGGTATTAACAAAAGATCTTTGAATATAATTTCTAATTTTATTAATTAGTTTCATAATTACTAGTCTTTTAATTTTAATTATACTCATTTTTATTAAAATTAAATGAAAGATATTTTTTGTAATATACATCTATATAATTAATTTCAAATGAAGTTAAAAAAAATTCCCATATGAATTTAAAAAGGTAAAATTGAATCATAAAATTTTTTATTGTGGATTTTTTTGAAATGATTTTAATAAATTTATATTAGGAAATGTATGATTAGACATCCTTTTAAGCGTAACATATATATCCACTGCATACAATGAAAGTTTTTGTAATTTACATGCATTTTCGTTTCGGTTAATTGTAATGTTTCGAATAACCAAAAAGTGACAGAATCCTTCAAATATGATAACCAATGAAACATGAATTTGAATAAACAGTTTCACAGTCTTTACTCTTTCCATCAAAATTTATTCACAAGTATATAATCAATTATGTGTTTGGACTAACATGTTTGGGATTACGGTAATTTTCTTGTTTTTGTAGTCATGGGTGAGGGTATCAATCTCACCCTCCTTTTCTTTCCATCCTCTCTCAGATCATCATAAATTCATAAAGACAAACAATCAGTTTCTGCACCTCCAAATCAGCATCAATAGTGAATTATTAAATACAAATACAGTGTACACTGCACACCAATCTTTTTTCTTTGAGTATTTACTCAATTCAAAACTCTCTAGATTTGCTCAGCTTTTGTGATGACAATCATGAAGAAGGTGGAGTTGGTGGATAAGATTTACTCGGAATCTTTTGTGATTTTGGAAACGTTTACTCGGAATCAATAGTCTTTCAGAGACATCCAATATTGCTTCCAAGTATGCAAAATATTGCACATAATCATTGCGTACGGAGATTTTTTTTTTTCTCAAAATATAATTATTCTAAAAAAATTATCCAAATAAATTCATATTCAGCTTAATTTCTAAACTGGGCTGATTTACTATTTGCATGTTAAGAATTTGAATTTTCAGGGATCAAATGCTGAAAGGGGAATAAGAATAATACCACTAAATTTTCTTTTTCTCATTTTTTTTTGAATCTTTTTAGAGAAAAACAGACCTGAATTCAATTCTCCAAAAATCAAATTCTTACCAATTTTTCGACACATAAATGAGAACATCGACAATTCAGCTCCCCAAAATTCAATTCCTTTTTCAATTTTTTTTTAAAATTGAAAGAAAATGAGTGAAGGGCTATTCTACAATGAAAATTTGATCTTCTAAATTTGAACAGTTACATTAAATAGGTGTAATTTGAAAATTAAAACAGAAATGAGTATTTGGGTATATATATTTTTTGAAATGGGTTTATTTAAGAAAATAAATCTGCGTATGGATGCATATAACTTTACCTATCTTTTTTCTGCTTTTACTGTCTTTCCTATCTACCAAGGAGAGTATTAATGAGATGAAAATCACACCCAAGATTTCGACAAGCACTGTCATTGGCCACCTACCATACTAATTAAAGTGTCATATTTTACTGACCTCGATGCAAAATTTCTCTGAATTCGTCTGGCACAGGAGATGGAGTAGGTAGGATACACAGAGATACGTATACGTTGCCCACGTGATCAACCCTGTTAGTTTCACAAACACATACTTAATATACACTACAACTCATTTATCTTCTTTTTATAAATATACAACTATTTTATGGACGTATTACAACTATTTAAGTTTTTTTTTTTATATCAAACACTATACATCAAAGTTTCCAACAAAAGAAAACATTTTATATCCAAATACCAAGGATCTGGAAAACTCTCATAACGTTGAAGTGCAGGAGCACTTCACGAAGACTTTGGAGCTCCACTGGTTTCTATCAAGCATTTCTTGGAAAGATTGACTATTGAATCTGCAATCACTCTGGCACTAGATTTCATGTAACCACCTGTAAATGGAATGACAAATAAAGACAATTTGATAAAACAACAAACAGTACGAAGAGAAAATAGTTGAAAATTTCTAAAAAGGATTATTGACATGGATGGGTCGGGAATACAGCCAATTTCTATAATTAGTTATGAAGAACCCACCTCCATTAAGCAAATTATATCAATTCGGAACAGGGGGAATGTTTGTTTGTTTGTTTCATATTTCATCTCAACAAACCCCCCACATAATTTATAGTTTTTTACTCTTGGAAAACATGATTTGACGTTTTTAGGTGCATCCCAAGGGTTTTCCAAGAATTTTTTTTAATTAAAATAATCAGGAAGATTAAACAAAAGTATCCGAAAATGATAATGTCTTTATAATTTGTTAATTGTAAGTTCTGAGATTAATCATATTTTCATGTCATTAAATATTGTTATTTGATCACATTTAGGCGAACAAAGTTCTAAGAATCTTTTGATACAGATGGTTACAAGGATGACGACAACATGGCTAGGACCTCAGTCTCAAATGACTAGCTACCAAATAGTATTTCAATTTTTTTTTTTGCATAGATGGACACGTGGTCATACTTAAAAAGAAAACCACTTAGAAGTTCGACGAAAGACGGGCTAATTTCAGGTTTTCCTCAGATTACTTTTTTTAACATAATAAGATGCTTGCAAAAAGTAAAGAAAAATGCACAAACTAAAACTAAAAGAGGATTGTAATATTAGACTATGTCTTTGTTAGGTAACTTTCCTTTGCGCACAAAAGGCCAAAGTAGCCACCATATTATAGGGAGGAAAACAATAGCAAACCTGAAGTGAGCATGACGATGGGAATGTTTCTCTCACGAGCAAACCGGAAAACTTTTTCATCTCTAAGGGCAATTCCTTCAGGACTGATCTGTGTATATAAAATAGCACAAGCACTGCCTATGGTGAGTGGTAAAGGAATTAACTAAAACACTAACCGAGAATAATGACCATTCTTTTCATATGCAAACTATATATAAGAGAAATGACTAGGCAACTAAAGTTAATATTACACTCCCTTTGCACTCAATAAGCAAAAAGAGTCATGTTTGGTGGACCTAAGTATAGTAAATTTCAACCACCACAATCCTATTTAATGTTACTATTTCAAAAATATCCTTATCTTTAAGTATCATCCCTAGTATATATAATTGAGGGTAATTTAGTAAAAGTACCTCTTTATTACTATTCTTAATCAGTGTGAAAGTAGTTAATTTTGTTTATATTTGAGTTCAGAGGTGATATTTCACTGCAATAAAGCAAATTCAAGAATAAAATTACCTCCAACCTTCCTAATGGATCTCCTTCTAGGATGTCGGTTCCAGCATTATAAATTACCAACTCAGGGTTAAACCTACGCCCAGCAACCTTGAATCACATTGACATGAAAATCAAAAGTTAGTATAAGAACTTGAATGTTAGTATGCCATCTTCACCAGATAAACAATTCTAAGGTGTGCTATGGGTATGATTGGAAGTTAAGAGTAAAGGGGAAAGGGAGGAAGAAAAATAAATGGAAAGGGAAGGTTAAGGTTAGGAGGTAAAGATACAGTTCTCTTTCCCTTGTTTTGATTTTTAAAATAAAGGGAAAGGTATGATAAAGCGCATCATGCACCAAATGAACAATTAATATAATTGGACTTGGATAGGTTATAGAAATGTAAAAAAGTATACGCAGCTACACATATCCTAGTTATGCATTGAGTATTCAAGCCAATAATATTTAAGAATTAAAAGTTTAAAATGATAATATATAAGATACCTCTAGTGCTTCATCTAATTTTTGCAGGTACTCTTCTGTAACCGTCCCACTCTGAAAGTTCAGGGGGAAACATACGAGTGACAGAGAACCTTAAATCAGAAAAAAAAAATATGATTAAGGTTTATCTGATAGTTTATATATACCTTTACTTCAACTTTCTGATTTATGTAGTTTCTAGCCTCGTAATCCTGATATAGAAGGTAAAAAGGGATCGCAAGGAATTGATATAAGTTGGTCTCAAGATGATAAAATTGTGACGACCATATCAGAATATATGCATATTTTAAATTAAAAGCAAATATTAATTAGCTTTTGACAATGGACAATCCATCTTCACAAAACTTAGGCCTTTTCTTCCAATAATCAGAACAAACATACTTCCAACATCACGATGAGGCATTATTATTTAGAAAACAGTAGGCATAGTGTGTTCCTTAACCCCTTTCAATAAATTATTTAGCCAAATCCTTTTATGGCTTTCTGCATACTTCATTTACAAGTCAATTGCAGATTCAAACAGAAAATATTAGCATGTTTTAGATTGAGTGCTTGACATAAATGCCTTAAAACCTAAATTTTAATAGATTTTCACCACTGGATATAGCAAGTGTGAACTAGACGAGTAAAGGAGGCCCCAGTAACTAGTACAGATCAAGATTGGCCAAATAAATGAAGTTATATGGAAGTTACCCCCACAAACACAAGTATGACCATACAATTGTTGGAGAATATAATTAAATAAAAAAGACCACGATCTAAAATGGCCTTTCCAAAATTTAAGAGTTTTTTTTAATACAAAAGCCTCAGTTGACCCGTGTAACTGACCTACTGTTAGCATTCAATTGCAAGATATGGGACTCAAGTTCACATAGGAGGTGCAAAATCTAGGTGTGGAGTTTACAAGGCTTTGGGATCTACAGCTACAAAACAATGGCTAAGTTTTTGTGGTACGGTCCTCCCAATTTTCTTATCAGGAGTTCTTGACCATATCTTTTAGCTGCAATCAAATAGTGGGGGTGGGGATGTATATTGCAATGTTTGTCTGGGACTAGTTAAATGGCTTGTACACGACCAACTTGCATTGGTGTTGGAACTGTGACTCATGGTGGGATATTAGGATCCAGTTGCAAGTATGATGACTCCCACATTAGAGGTAAGGAATTCTAGAGTTATGTTTGTTGGGCCTTAGGCTCTCTGATTACAATGGTTAGCTTTTGTGATGTGATTCGCTTAAGGTTCTTATTCCCTATTCAGTAGAAAAAGGATTCTGTTGTTTATTAAAAGGGCAACACCTAGTAGATGAGACTCCAACCATGTGTGATTTAGAGAGAGACATTATTTGCAAACTTATACCTACAAGTGGAGATAATGTTCAGTGATTAGAACGCATGATCACCAACTCACAAGACAGCAATCTTCCTGATGTACCAACACTCACTCTTTTTTACCAATGGAATGTAGAAATGAAATTGCAATACATTTCATGCCACTCCACAATGATATACACAGAAAAATTCATACTTCATTCCGTAAAAAAGACTAGACAATTCAAATCTACAATATAACAGGACACTGCGACACATCAGATGCCAGCCAGCAATGTTGAATAGAGAAACATAGAAAAATCACTTCAAAATACTAGATAGGAATAAAAATTATGTAAAACAAATCAAGGAGTGGATTACCAAAGGATATATTCCAGGATTGTACATATCCAAGATATAGACTCGGCCTGCCATTACAAAGTCCCTATTAGTAAAATCCCTAAAAGATAAGAAACCAAACACTACAGTAAAATATTTTCGGACATACTATCATAGGCAAAGTCCATTTCATGACCGTTTCCTTGATGTGCATCAAGATCAATGATCATCACCCTGAAAAATTTGCAATCAACTTTTGCACGAGCAATAACAGAATACTCTAACTTGAAATAGGATGGTACCTTGATATATTCAACCGAACAAAAGCAAAGTGGATGCAAAGAGAAATATCTGCATAAGCACAGAATCCACCTCCTTTTTCTGCAGAGCAGTGATGAAAACCTCCTCCAACATTAATGGCCCATCCTCTCTCCTTTGCAAGTTTTGCAGCCAGTACAGTTCCTCCAACCTGTCATTAGATTAGGAGCAAGATCATATTTTCGGAGTGCTAAACAGACTTAAATAGAACATTCAACTTACCTGCTTCCTGAACGGGGAAAGAAGTTTTTGTTGCACAAGACAATTGGGAATTAATGCCACGGGAGGGACCTATATTTTAGTAATCCACATAACAGTTATCATATAGAACTCCAGCACTAAATGGAAAAAACCAATACAGTAAAGAACTCCAGCACAACACAACCATACCAACTTTCTATTCTAAAAGAGAAGATAACTTTTCACCAAATTTTAGACACCATATAAGAGCTCCACAGTTAAAGAAAAACAAGGAACAATAAGTATCACCAACCAAACCAGAAATGGCTTCCTCGTGCCACAAGTGAGTGGAAAGTACCTCAACTATCATAGCAACTTTTGAACTCTCCTTCAGCCTATTCAGATACAATTCAGTGTGAACCTTTGGAGAAAAAGGAACGAAAGAAACAGATTTAGCACTAGACATTTTGCTAAATCACATCAGTCTCAATAATATACATTGTTTGTTGCAGCTATACCGTGATTTGAACATACATCCACAATTTCCAAAGACATGTCAAATGCAATTTAAGTCCTGATTTGGTTAAATTTCTCTATGAACACTTACAAAAAGAAGATAAAATGAGATAGATTATCTCATTAATTAATATCAACTTATGCACTTCAATTTCATATGAACTCTCTTATCTAACTTATCCTAAAATTGACGTACACAAGTTGATTTTAACTTATCCGATTCACAAACGCTTGTAAAAAAGAAGATAAAATGGGATGCGTTTCTCTTGTTAAATTAAACTCAACTAATAAACTTCAAATTTCTAGAAACTCCCTTATGTAACATCTCCAAAAATTAAAGTACATTAGTTGATTTTGACATACGCAATTCACCTTGTTTTTTCACTTTATTCTTCTTGAAGTGTTCACCAAAAAGTTTTTCCGAACAAGCTCTTCCTAATTAATTATTACATAGCGCTTACCACTAGAAGATCATCCTTGGAAGCTTCCAGAGGCTCAACGATGCATTTTTTGTCGAGAATACCAAACGAAACGAGGAATCGGCAAATGCGTCCCCACTTCGACGAATCAAACGGATGCCTGCAATAATCAGCAAACAGTTGCAAACTCCCCGCACTATTCACAATCAATTCAATTCACAGCTTCAGAAAACGACGCGTTAGTCCGAGGAAAATGCTTACAGTTTCTCTATGCCGAGAAACGCTATGTCGTAGGACTCGGAGTAGATTAGCGGAACCTGAATCAGTCAAAAACCGAAGGCGTAAACACTCGACGCGCCAAGAGTGCGAGTGTGCGGAACTCGCTTACCTTGGACGGAGACACGTCGAAGTAGAGCTTGCTGGAGAGGATGCGATTGCGCCGGAGAGCCTCGGTGTCGTTCACGGAAGAAGACGACATCGACAGCGATAACAATGGCGGTGGTGAAGAATCGGAGATGTTCTTCTTCAAATTGGCCGAACCAACGAAACAACGAGTCAACTCAGTAACGGTTTCCGAGATAAAAAATCGAGAATCATCGAAACCTAACTCACTCACCTTGCTAAACTCGGACACTCGGTTGACCAATTTCATGCATGCACCGAAAATGGAATGTGAGATAACTCGAATTATCCAGAAATACACTTTTCTTACCCATTGCATGTTACAGAGAGTAAACGAACAATTTCTGCAGTGAAGAGATCTAAATTTTAAAATGTAACTTATATCGGCTCAATTCCCTGTCTAGCATCATTTATATCTTTATTTCCTTATCTAGCACCCTTTTGTTTTTATTTCCCTATTTAACACTCTTTTGTTTTTATTTCCCTATCTAGCACTTTTTTATTTTTTATTTTCCTATCTAGCATCATTTTAAAAATAAATAATAAATAATAAATTATTATTTTTTTAATAATTTTAATTTTGAATGCATTAAAAAATAAATATTTTTAATGTTTAAAATAATTAGAAATATAATTAATGAATAAATAAATAAGTTTTTACAAAATAAAAATAAAAAAGTAATAAATTAAAAATGTTTACTTTAAAATTATTTTTTTTAAAAATGAAGAAAATAAAAAATTAAACTCTATAACAACATAAAAGTTGAATCTATAAACATAAATTAGTATTTATTTTTATTATTATTGATGATGTAATCATGTTAATTTCAAAGTAAAAAATACAGGACATATTTATAAAAAAAACCAATGTCAATTAGTATTAATTAATAGTGGACACATAAATAATATTGAAGTGTTTACCTAAATGCAAAATTCTAAAAAAAACTAATACAAATGTTACACTTAATGCTTAAAAATGAGAAGAAAAAAATGCAAAAATAAATAAGTCTAGAAAATAAAAACAACAACAATAAAATAAAAACAAAAACCATAAATAAATAAATAAAGATTGCAGAAAAAATAATAATAACTAAAAACATAAAAGGTATAAAATAAAGAAAAAACAAAATAAGATAAAGATAAAAGATAAAAGATATAAAAAAAATCAAATAAATCAAAACAAGATAAATATAAGAGATATAAGACGATACTAAATAAGTATATGTTGATCATAAAAAGGAAAATAAATGAGAGATGATCATTCATTTAATATGTTTCTAGTTATTATTATTTTTTCTAGCATTCTTTATTTATTTCTATTTATGTTTTTATTCATTAATTATATTTCTAACTATTTTAAATACTAAAAATATATTTTTTTAATGCATTCAAAATTAAAATTATAAAAAAAATTACTGGATTGTGCAATTCTCGTCATTAATTATGTTTCATTTTGCACAAACTATTTAATGAAGATATCAAATGAATGATCATCTTTTATTTATTTTCCTTTTTATGATCAACATATACTTATTTAATATCGCCTTATATCTCTTTTCTTAATCTTGTTTGAATTTTTTTTATATCTTTTATCTTTATCTTATTTTGTTTTGCCTTTATTTTATATCTTTTATGTTTTTAGTTGTTTTTTTTTTTCTGTCATTCTTTATTTATATCTATTTTTTGTTTTTATTTTATTGTTGCTGTTTTTATTTTCTATACTTATTTTTTTGTCTCATTTTTAAGCATTAAGTGTAACATTTGTATTAGTTTTTTTTAGAATTTTGCATTTAGGTAAACACTTCAATATTATTTATGTGTCCACTATTAATTAATACTAATTGACTTTGGTTTTTTTTATAAATATGTCCTGTATTTTTTACTTGAAATTAACATGATTACATCATCAATAATAATAAAAATAAATAATAATTTATGTTTATAGATTCAACTTTTATGTTGTTGTAGAGTTTAATTTTTTATTTTCTTCATTTAAAAAAAAATAATTTTAAAGTAAACATTTTTAATTTATTACTTTTTTATTTTTATTTTGTAAAAACTCATTTATTTATTCATTAATTATATTTCTAATTATTTTAAACATTAAAAATATTTATTTTTTAATGCATTCAAAATTAAAATTATTAAAAAAATAATAATTTATTATTTATTTATTTATTTTTAAAATGGTGCTAGATAGGGAAATAAAAAATAAAAGAGTGCTAGATAGGGAAATAAAAACAAAAGGGTGCTAGATAGGGAAATAAAGTCAAAAGGGTGCTAGATAGGGAAATAAAGATGTAAATGGTGCTAGATAGGGAATTGAGCCACTTATATATAAGTTAAACCTTATATATTTAAGTTAAACCTTATATATTTAAGGCTTAATTTTTCTAATTCTTATACAAATAGCAATGTTTAAAAGCAAAATAAAAGATAATAGATGAAGAAAAAATTCGTAAGAAAATATGGATTAAAAGTGAAAAATGTTGAAATCACGTCTACAAATTACTATGTTTTATTATTTTTTCTATCTTTGTTTTACTTAAACACATTAATGTGCAATTAATGAATCTTTTAGTTTAAATTTTATGTAAAAGAAGTTTTGATAAGGTGAGAGTTAATCAATGATACACATAATAAATGAAATGTTTTTACAAGTTTGAAATGCTGTTTTTTTAAAAATTAACATTATTCTTACTTGAGATATTATCTTATTATTATTCATTAAAAGAAAATCAGCAATTAGCTTCCAAATACTTGTGTGTGGATTAATTACAGACGTTAATATTGTCGGACAAAATGATGCAAAATTTATGCAAAATGACGGTCAACAAAAATCCAAATATAAGCGTCTGTTGCATCCATTTTTGGTCCACGTTAAATCCTTATTTTCTTTTAATGATTATAATTAAATAAATTATTTCATAAAAAAAATTCACTTTAAAACATTAAAGTTATTCTCCTCCATCTAAACACAATATTAATATTCAAATGTTGCCTTATAGATTCAATAGAGAAACTATATCACATTCAATTAAATATTTAAGTATCATTATTTTGTAATACTGATATTAAGAAATCATCATTTTGTAATACCGATATTAAGAAATGATGTACTTAGGAGAAATAGGATTCAATTAAATCCTAAATTTATTTATCAAGATTTAATAGGTTTATATATTAAGGCATTAGTCGGAAGTCTTGATATATTCACAACTAACAATAAATTATTTCATATTACAATTATTAAAACTTGATACTAAGAAAAATAATCTTTTATTGAAGAAAAAATTCATATAAAAAATGATTTTTTCTAAAAAAATGGTGAGATTCATTGAACCACTTAACTTTAACTTTGGATAACTTAAAGGTAGGACCACTCATATCATTTCTCTCATAAGATTTGATAAATAAGTGAAAAAAAAACAGCAGAGGACACGTTTCACTACAAAGACGAACACCGACTTCAATGTTTAGGAGATTTCATATAATACTCAACTCATTTTGAAGACTCTTTACTTAGGATCTTACCATCTATTTCAGAAATTTTTAGAACATTAATTAAATAAAAGCTAATTACTAATGATTTTCTAAAAAATATTTTTTAAATTGAACACTTAACCATATGTCTTATGAGTATCATACAAGTGTTGTGTCCAATATGTGTGTTCGAACACGTCATTTAAGAGTAGTGTTCGAGCTTCATAGATTTTATAGGTAGTAAATATCATACAATTCAGATATGGTTGCTATGCATGCAATATGAACAGTAAAAATAATTATTTTTACTCTCATATCCCAATTGTATCGTATGAATTATATCACAAATCGTTTGAATTACGAAATGGTTCTATATTGCTGTTTGGATTTTATTTCAAATGTGAATCGGATTGGATCATATATATCACAAATGCTATTCCCAATAAAAAATAGATTGAGGATTTAAAATATGAACTCTCCAAATTTATGATTTACTATTCAATTACCATGGCTAGAATTACTAACACTAAAATAATTCAAAAGTAGACTAAAAGAAAACATTGATAGGTGGGAAAGCATGTCAGAGAGAGCCTCATCATGTAACTTTAAACTTGGTTGAAACACAAGTGGGTATGGTAGGGTTGGGGCCACACAGACAAGATAATCATGAGAAAGACGGTGAGAAAGAATTCTAAACTGAAGAACCATTCATACCCTTCTCATCACCATGAGTTCCATTTCTGATCCTTCCATAGACACAACAACAGCAACACCCATCGTCACCTCGGATTCCCAGGTAAGTTTTTCATCTTAATCACCAAGGTTGCTGCATGCTTGGAGTTGTTAATGTTAGAGATCCTATGTCGACTAGAGATTAAAGCCTTTCATTGTATATAAGTGGGTGCAAACCTCAACTTCATGAGCTGGTTTTATGGAGTTGAGTTAGACTTAAAGTTCATTTTGTAATATGGTATCAGAGTCATTTTAAATCTATCCTAAGGAGTATTTGTGTTGGACCTATCGTGTCACCCGCTATCGGACCATCCATAATATATAGTCCATGCACGAGTTGGCAGTCTCGGCGTGAGTGGTGTGTTGGAGATTCTACCCTTTCATTGTATATAAGTGAGTGGAAACCTCAACTTCATGAGCCGGTTTTATGGAGTTGAGTTAGACTTAAATTCCACTTTGTAATAGTTAATAATATCTTAACGGCCTTTTTTTTAAACTGTCTAAGAATTTTTGTTCTAAATACATCATATTAAAGATATGTTTCATTCATTTTCATTATTATTACTTTATATATACGAGTCATGATTTTCATGGATATATGGTTGGTGTTGTAACTTTGAATAGGGTTTGTCAGATTCAAGGAGAATAGGTGAACGTGTGTGTGCAGCGTTGATGCCATTGATGGTGGTTGTTGAGGTTTTGATGTTGCCTGTCACAGGTTGTTTGGGTTATTGCTCAAGCAGCATTATGCAGAAGCACAAACGTTGTTCCTACACTGCTAAGGACTTCGCAACCCTAGCTTCTGCAACAACATGTAAATAATTAACCCTTTTTTCATGGGTATCCTATAAAAGTTTATTTCAACAGATCATTCATCGAAAATAAAAAAATACTTTAATAATAAATTTTGCACTTAATAATAAATTAGTAAATAGGGTTGAATTGTTGTTGATGTTAATGCAGTCACAGTTAAGGAAGTGGAGGCATTGCATGTGTTGTTTAAGAGGTTAAGTAGCTCCTTAATCGATGATGGTTTTATTCACAAGGTAGGTTTTCTATCATTTAACACTTGCTTCTTGTTTCTAATATTTTATTTTGCATGGAGTTCCTTTCATTTTTTTTAATGTTATTTTGAAGTTATAGAATGGAGGAAATTTTATCAAATCAAAGTAATTTTTCTTATGTTTTTGAGAAAAATGATAAAATTTTATAACAAATACCTATATATAGATAAATTATATTTGGAAATAAAGTTTCAAAATGAAAAATTCGTGCCTTATATATGCTTAAACACTTTTTATTTATATGTTAAGAACTTGAGTTTGGATGCATAATCTCTAATTTTGATTTTTTAATAGAAATATACATGCCTTTTAATTTATTTTTAAAGAAATTTGTGTTTAGATACATAATTTATGATTATTATTTTTTAATTGAAGTCTAGTTTTCATGCACTATTTTTTATGCTTTTATCTATGAAAGTGGAATGAAAGTTGTATCTGCAAACATGAGTTCTATTTTCTTTAATATTTATTCTATGCGATTTGTTTTATATTTTTATTTTATTAGAAATAATTTTTTGTGTGAACAAGGATTGGAGAAATGATCTCTTCTCTTTTCATCGAAAGGATATTATCATTGATAAAATTGTTTGTATACTAAAAATGATATATTATAATATTTATCTGCTTTATATATTTCTTTTAGTTGTTATTTAATTTCTTTCCTCAAATTTATTTATTTTATGAAAAATATCACATTCATAAAAAATATAAGTTCACAAAAAAAATTTAAAACTTCATACAAAATAAATATTAAAAAAATCGTGCAATTACAATTTTTATAAAAAACATAAAAAAATGGTGCACTAATGATACTAAATGTAGGGTAATCAAGGTGTGATAACATTTAAGGATTGAAAAAAGAGTGATACAAGTAAAGATATGAGAAAAATAAAATGTATTAGAGAAATTTAAAGCTGAAGTGAAATTTATGAAAAAATATGAAGCATAAGGTGATTTGAATGTGACAAAAAGAACCACAAAGACTATGATGGAAATATTTCACCAAATGGTGTTATTCAATTTGTACAAGATCTAATGTGAAAAATCTTAGATTGTTGTAATTGAACTCCTCCCCAAATGGGAGCCAAAATTATAATAATTTTATTTCTCTTACAAAATGAATAAATAGGAGGATGGTGCATAAATTGTCATCTACCAAACACTTATGTTGAGGATTTCATTTTGGTCAATGATGCAATGATCATGATATTTGTAGGAGGAGCTTCAATTGGCATTGTTTCAGACCCCAAACGGAAAAAATCTTTTCCTAGATCGAGTAAGCAATTTCCATGTTTCTAAGCAATAGAACACTTATTTTTATTGTGGAGGTTTAATTCTAGATTCAAATGTCATTCAAACAACAAAAAAATTCTAAGATATAAGTGTATTTATATAAAAGATCTTAAATACTTTTCTCTAAAAAAAAAGTTAAGTCAATAAATGTGTTCAAAGTCTAGAGGCTTTAGATCGTCTAGTGGTGAAATATCATTTTATGGTTCAAGGTCAGTTGACTTTCAATGATCAGTTGACGTTTTACACTTCCTAATTGAATCACTGCATGTGTGACTCATATTTTTAATTGACAAAGAATGCATTTAAAATAAATTGGAGCATTTAAGGAATGTTTAAATCCCTTATACAAAAAGATCTTAGGCTACATGTAATAGCTTCCTACACATACCCAAACATGGAATATATATATATATATATATATATATATATATATATATATATATATATATTGAGAAACATTCACCCTTGTCCAATATATACCAAAACCCCAAAGGGATTACACAATATACCTCCCCTTCTATGACTCAATCAATGTTCATCCAATATTCCAGCCTACATTTGCTTCCATATTTTAAACAATTCGTTCATAGACATTCCTAGTTGACATACGCGCAATTCAGTTCCAAAGATTCTAACTATCTCGTACTTAATACCATGGTAGCTCGTGCCATCATATTGCTTCAAACTCCTTTTTCAGTGTATGGACATGACAACATTGACCTTTACTTCTTATACCATCCATAAATGTACATGATTCCTAACTGTTTTGATGCATGTGTTGGAAGTTAGTTAGACACTTTTGTCTATTTATATACAACCTTGTACTAAATAATTATTTCTAACTTTGAGTTGTGAGTTCACTTGTAAGACTTGAGAGAAACTCTCTGTTGTAATATCAAATCCTATTCATAGTGAACTTTTGACTATGGATGTAAACTAAATTAGTCGAATCACGTTAAATTTTTCTATGCAATTCTTCATTTATTCTATATTATTGTTTATTTTTTCTATTATTGTAGTTTTCTCTATTATCGTCTTACCTTATACGTTAGATGATTTAGTAAATTGTGGATTTTCTATTTTACTATCTTACATTTAAATTCTTAACAACAAGGAAAAAAAACTTAGATAGTCCTCCTAACCTCATGTTTAATAATATAAAATCTTAAATATATAGTTCTAAATGTTACATTATGTAATTTTGAAATATTTTCATTTTCAGGTGTTTGATGTTTTTGACCAAAAAAGAAATGGTGTAATTGAGTTTGACGAATTTGTCCTTGCACTCAGTGTTTTCCATCCAAATGCACCTATAGATGAAAAAATTGATTGTATGTTCAAAGTGATGAAGACAATCTTTTTGCTTCATTAAGTGAAATTATTTTTTTCTTCACATCTAATCTTTGTCTCTCAATCATATTTTTTGTAGTTGCATTTAAGCTCTATGACCTCAGTCAAACTGGATTTATTGGACGAAAGGAAGTAAGTGTACATATTCATATAATCCTTTATGGTATAAATTTATTGTTCAACAAAACTTTTATGCATTTACTTAATTAATTATTTCAATGATCTTTAATTAGAGTAAAAAAATATTCTCTAGATCATTTTCATGATAATTTTTTTTATTAAAAATAAATTAGATTTGTGTCTTTCTTTTTTTCTCCCTCTCTTTTTCTATAACATCTCCTCATATATTTTTTATTATTTTAACATCACCCCCTTTGCTTTTTCATAGTCTATTTTAACTATAATATTATTTTTTTAAGCTTTTTTACATAGTCTTATGGTGTTCCTTGCAGTGTAGGAGTATGTTGAAGGCTATGTTAATAATCTTACCTCTTTTATATAAAGGTTGAGATTCCCTCAAATACCTTATTTAATATATATTTTACCGATAAAAAAAATAAGGATGATTATTATAAACTTAAAAAAATTTATTAGGTGGAATATTCCAAAACTATCTAAGTGTCAATACATTTTTTTTATTAGTTATTTATAGTTAGAAATAACAATTAACATCTTAAGGAGATCTTAAACTTTGCTGAGATTAACATATATTACTGAAATGGTATTACAATTATACTGAAAACAACATAAAAGATAATTAAGGAACTCCATGTTAATTTTGTGCTTTTTATTGATTGGTGATTTGGTTATTATTTCCTTGGTTTTAGGTGAAGCAAATGGTTGTAGCCATTTTGATTGAATCAGACATGAATATTCCTGATGATCTTCTTGAAGCTATGGTTGACAAGGTTATTTTCTAACCAAGTATGAAAATTTAGGTTAATGAAACATGGTAATTATAGGAGCTTCAGAACTCACTTGTTTTTTCAGACAATTGCTGATGTGGATAAGGACAGTGATGGTAAAATCAGTAGAGAAGATTGGAAAGCTTTTGTGAGTCAAAATCCATCCCTCTTGATGAACATGACACTTCCTTATTTGAAGTATGAATTATAAAACATTGTGTTCTTCTCTTTTCTGGTTACCCTAATTAGTGTAACTAACCATGTAACTTTGTGTTTTCTATCAGGGATATCACCACTGTGTTTCCAAGTTTTTTTTTCACCATGGAAGAAATTTAAGGCCATGTTTTTGTCATCTTGGCATCAATATGGTTTCTGTTTCAGGTGAATGATTGAGATGCCTTACTCATTTTATGTTAATAAATTTGTATTAGAAATCAACTCTATATTAGAAACTACTATATAATATGTATTAGAAAATAGTTTTTGTATTATAATCTATATAAAAACAACTTCTTGGAGTTATGTGCTCACATTATATATATATATATATATATATATATATATATATTTTGCTGATTCTTGATTTGAAAAGATCTTCAAAATACTTATTTCATGTGACTGAGACCTTCTCTATTGTAAAATATCATGGGTGCAAAAGAGTCAATGAATTGAGTTATACTACTAGTCAAATTTGAAGCTTGAAAATAGAAAATAGTAGGGGATGTTACAAATTTCTTAAGAAAATTTCTTCTCTTCTGAAGTCTTCTATATTGTCCAGATAATTGAATGATAACAATGAATGAGTTTTTCTTTAAAAAGACTGGCATGTTTTGTGTAAAATTTTTGAAATCTGGTGTAACATCAATCTATTATCTAAATAATAAAAAATCATAAAATAAAAAATAATTTTAAAGACTATTTTTTTTTAATTTTTAAATTAGTTTATATTATTGTTAAAGGATTGATATCTAATTAACAACTAAGATTTTTTGCTATCAAATTTAAAATTTAAGCCGTCGATACTCCTAGAGGGTCTCGCCTAGCGAAGAGGACAACTCCATTATCATATAAGACATTGCTAAGATTGTGTATTCTATAATTAAGTTTAACGAATTAAATATTTTTTTAATTATAAAATTTAATACCATTTCAAATATAATTAAGTTTACAATTTTAATTTTTTTTAATTTCATAAAGAATATTTAAAAATATCTACATAAACTAATTCTAATTTTATTGTCTTGTAAGGATAATTTAGACATTATGCATGTCTTGCCCATGTAAAACAACCAATATATAATAAAATACCAATTTCAATAATTATTTTTTTCACACATCTTTTGTTACATTTTATTTTTATTGTTTCTATATTTTTTTTATAATCAATATATATATATATATTTTGGTAATTGTTTGATTTTTTTTACAATTATATCCTAGAGTAAGTATTTTCTTTTCTCAATTTACCTTATTTTAGAATTGTATATGATCAAAATATAACTCTTCAATCACGTAATTGAGTCATTAATCACTTTTTCTTATAATTTTTATTTTCAAAAAATATTTCTAATAATTGTTGTTATTAAAAAAGTTTATATAAAAAAAAAACTGTGATGAATAGTTGACAAATGAATTATTCTACTATAATCTCATGATTTTATAGATTGTAACTTATACTTTACAAAAAATTAAATTTATAAATAAACGCATTATCTACATATTTTTCAAATTTATTATTTATTGTTAATTAAAATTTAAAAATCAAGAATAAACTTATCAAATATGTACAGATAATCTTATTAGTTGTGTTCACATTAGATATCAAAAAAATTGTGTTAAAACCTAAAACGAATACTTCTGTCTTTATAAACACAAAAGCTTCTTTTGTAGTTGTTATAAATTTTTTCATTAGGATAAAAAAAATCATTAATTTTTATTTCAATATTCTTTTGAATCAAATGGTCAAAGTAAATGAATAATGAAGAAAAGATTAAAACGGACTAACATTTGATTTTACACATTTGTATTTTATTGAATGTTATAAAACTAAATTATTTTTTTGCAGTATAATTTATTTGAATTTATTTTTTAAAATGCTTAATTTTATTTATATTAATATTGTATGAGGTAATTTTAGTTAAATTATACCTTAAAATAAATGCTTATTTAAATTCATAAAATAATTTTTTAAATAATATTACTTAAAATAAAAAAATAAACACTTATCAACAGTGAAAGTTAATGTATTTTGTTTTAAGGGGATCTTATGATATTTCATTATTTTTAAAATCCTTTCACAAGTTTTATTTCAATAATAAAATTTTATAAAGGCTACACTTATATAATGTAATTTGACTATATAATTAAATAATTTTTATTATTATGTAAAATTAAAAGTCTTAATATTCTGAATATGTTGCAACAAAAGTTTGATGCTTTGGCACAATACTCATTTGTGTATTCTCTCTCTGCATCTGATTCCAAAATTGTGAAAAACTCAGAAGCAGAAGAAGCAATGGCAGACAAACCAAGTCGATCCCTGGTCTTATTCGGTGATGGCTTTGCTCGTTTCGTCGATTCATCGCACACCCACTTTCACTCTCTAGCTTCTCTATCTTCCTGTGGATTCTTGAGTCTTCCCAATTCTCCACCCTCAGGTTCCCTTCTCCTCAACCCACAACCTCTATGTGTTTGTAATAATGCCAAACACACTTTTCAATATCTTTTTTCTTCCATTTGTGCCCCTGCCACATTCAAATTCACTTGGATATGTAGTTTTCAGAAAGCGGGGATGAGAGGTCAGTTAGAGAATTTGCAGTGCTGCTGGATGCATGTCACACTTATTCTAATATGGTTAGACCCATTTGCTCAACTTTTGATTTTTTTTTTTCATCACTGTGATATTCTTTCATTCCTTGTTAGAAGGGGGAAATCAGTGATGGTGATAGCCAAGAGGATCCACCAAAACAAACTTTGTCTGATAGGTATTCTCTTTATTTGTTTTCCATTTTCAGTTTTGCTGTTTGTAAAGGTTAAATTAATGGTTTTGCTTGTGTGGATAAACTTCTCAATAGCATCTATAACTGTGTGGGTTATGGATTTTTAAAAGAAGAAAGTAATAAGGTTAATGAATTAAGTTTTTTTCCTATAGTTAACATTAGTTTGTGAGTAAGTTAAAATTAGTTTTTGAAAAAGTTAAATGAGATAGTTTCTGTAAAAGTTGAAGTGAATAATATGATTTTAGCTTATATGAGAAATTCAACTTATTTTACCTTTTTATTTTCTTCTCTTACAAGTACTTTCTGAGAAGATATCCAAACAGGGTTTTGATCTATTGGTGACACTCATTCAAGTATAGAAAAATGTAAGTTAAGTTTAAGGACTAAAAGTTTAGTTTTAAGGGACTAAGACATAAGAAACATAGGAACAACAAGGACCAATTTGTATTAACTAAGGAGTTATATTATAGGTACTAAAACTTAAGTTTTTTCACAGAGGGACTGATTCTTAAATGTGTCATCTGCAAGAATCAAATTATTGATTTAAATAGATCAAATAAATGGTTTCCTTTTCTAAATACAGGTTTATGGGAATGAAAGCTGCTATTTTGACAGACAATTCAAGCTTGAAGTCTTTTAGTGCCAAACTTGGATTTAGTGTTCTTCAATTGAACGAGTTAGTGGGAGGTCGTTCTGCTGAGGTTGTGGCCCTTGAGTTGCTCAAGTTGCTTGGCCTTCAAGAAGGGAAGGTGCTGGATAGTGACCATTACGATATTGTTTTCTTTCACATTGGAGCTGGTGATAAAGAAGTGGTTGCTGCTGATGTGGGGTATATGGATGCTTTGATTGGAAGGATAATGAGTCAAGCACAACCCGGATCTGACATTGGATCACGTCTGCACTTGTCCGTTGTCATGAGCTATGGCAATGTCTTGGAGGGTGACGATTCTAAGTTTCCTGTTTCAAAAAGGGTAGATGAGAAGAACTCTCATCTTTCAGTGCTTTATCCTCTACAAAGTTACGGTATGAAAGGAGGAATTCCTCGAAAGGATGTAAGGTAATTAAAGCAGCATTTAGCACGGACAGAATGAAATAGACCATCTTTTTTTCTTTTCCTTGGTTCTATACTTTTAAGTAGAACCAAAATGGATCAATTTTTTACCCCTTGTCATGTTCTTATATTTTCAAAATATGCTAAACATATATAGAACTCATGTTATGATATGCACGTGTCCACTAAATACTACCTAAGTTATAGTAATTGAAGATTAGTAATATTTGCTTTCTCTTTGGATTGTCTTGATTATTTATCTCATATTAAATGATACAGGTCATATTCTCCCATGTTAACTGCTCAATGGCAGTATGCTGTGACTCGCAAGGATAATGCAGAGAGATTTTCTTTTGAAGATTTTATGGAGGTTCGTTTAAAGATTTTACTTCATGTTTTATTTACACGAGTAATTATTTAATCCAATTAATGTTTATATTTTTGCCTTGGTTGATCGTTCTCTATTTCTTGTTCTTAAATATGTCCTATCCTGTCTACACAACTTAAAATACTTCAATCTTTAAAACTTTCTTGTTTACTTCAGTGTTCCTTCTAGTATACCTTAAATTCTTTTGATTCTGTGAGTGTTTACACTTTTTGTAAAGTATCATGGTTTGAGTGCTAACCATTATGGAATTTTCGTAGGCTTGTTATTCGTTTAAGCTATAATGTAATTCTTGGTTACTGAATAATCTTTGCTTCATTGTTTCTCTTTCCTTGCCATACAGCATGGTGGAAATCTTACAATACCGGCAGATAGGTTCTTGCATGAGATAGCCTTTAAGCTTTGGAAAGCTCCCAAGTATGGAGCGTGATTTCTTTTTTTGTGTTCCTTTCTAAATTTTTGTTGCCCACTTGTCATAACAGTATTTAAAAGTTCTGATTAACATGTTTACTTTGGACTCTAAAGTCCAAACTCTGTTGCATCATGCAATAACTAATAAGATCTTGATGATTGAACGATGATTCACCTATCCACTCATTCTTTTCTTGCGTAAGTTTCTTTTTAGTAAATATAAAAATGTTATTTTTGGTAATCTTTTCTTTTGTAATGAAATGTGTTCTTACAAGGGCCGAGTAGGTCTCCTCCTCCTGCACAGCTGAGTAGTCTCTGGGGTTCTGTAGATCAGCGTATGATGAAATGGGTTACTTGTAAAAGGTCCTTTTAACACTCAAGTCAATTTTGATGTAGTTGAGAAAAATAAATGCTATTGAATGTCACCTTACTTGTCCCAACTTTGACCAATATATAGAGTTGGGATAGACCTTATTGTGGATGGGTCTGGACTGGTATATATAGGATCCTTAATCGTTGTGTTAATCAAGATGCAGGTCGATTTATCACTGATTGACTTGGTTTAAGATAATTACTTTATTAAGTCTTATTCTCTCGATTTTCTTTCATTCTCATGTTCTTGTAATGATAATGGCAAGTCTAATCAAGTTGATTAAACAACTAAATGTAACTCTTAATTGGTATAAGTTTTTAGTTTTTCTTTTCTTCTCTTTACTATTGAATCTATTTTGTTTATCAACATGGTTTTAAAAAAGTGAAATTGTAAAAAAGATTATCTTGACATTTTTTAGTTTCAACATCTAATTGTTAAAAAAATTTATGAAAAACTTTTAATGTTCCATTCACCATCTCTTTACTTAATCATTCTTCCCGACAAATATCTCATTCTATTTATAAAAAGATTAGGCATTAAGAATAATATTGCTCAAGTGGTAGATAAGTGTTTTTTTTACCTACATGGGACAATTTTTTCCTTGTTTTTTATCAAATTGGAGTTGTTTTTAAAAAAAATTACAAATCTAGATAAGTCGTACTAACGTAACACGATTTTAACTGGTACACGATTTTAACTATGTTAAAGACGATTTTAACTGGTACACGATTTTAACTATGTTAAAGTGAAGTAGTATTAAGGTGACATAATTTATTAAATTCATATTTTACTAAATTTGAATTATTAGAATGAATATCTTAAATTTGAGCAACTAAAAAAAGGATTTATTTCAAATTTCAATAACTAAAAACATAATTATACCTGATAAATTTGTGTTAATTTTATAATTTATCAATCTAACGATCGTCCAAATTTATCTAAACGATTTGATTAGTTTCTAGAGAATCTCAATAACCAATTAGATGATCCATGAATCATATGGATTAGTTTCTAGAGAATCTCAATAACCAATTAGATGATCCATAAATCACATGGACAATCTGATGACCAGAATATCATATGTAATATATATGTTTTGATGAACATAAAAGCTAAATCTAATTCCCATCACATTTATTGCATTTGTTAAGTTATAGACAATTTGTTAAAAGATGATCCATACAAAGAGTTTGTGTTTTGACGAAAACAAAAATAACCAATGATCTCATAATTTGCGTTTTGATGAAAACAAAAATAACATGAATGATTTATTTGTACTTTTGAATTGAGTAACTTTAGTAACTTTAGTGTGTTTTGATTTTGGTCCTCCAACAACTTACGTTGCTCATATTTGTTTAGGTGTGTTTAGAATACTTAGAATTTTTATTTGTAGATTTGGGTTTAGACACCATTCTAAATAGTCAGTTTGCTTGTAGATTTTTATTTGTAATTCAAGTACAAGATTTAAGTTGTACATTTATAAGAATTTCCTCATCAGGAACTTTTGCATTTCTAAATGAAACATCATATGCTTTTAATTAATGCCATGTTACCTTCAAAATCATGTTCCCTCTATTATTTAGCCCAAATATAAGGAACTATTGAAAATGTTTCTTAATTTGGTTATGTGAGACGGTTGTATTTCCTATCCAGTTTGGTTTGTGTGAGGATGTTCTCTTTGCTTTCAAATTCATGCTTCTTGTGAATTTTTCATAACATTTCCTACAAATAAATTCTCTTAGACATTAAAATCTATAGAACTAAGATATCACCAATAAAATCCAATGATTTGTAAAAAATCTTAACCAATACTAAAGAGTTTACCAAAACAAATGCTTTAAGAAGTGTCATAAACATTTATCTTTATATAAAAGTCATTCCATCTTGCTACAAACAAATGTGTGATGAGAATCTGAAACTTAAAACAGCTTCCTCATAGGATTCAGGTTGCAAAACAGTTTCACCAACTAGACAAATATGATTGCATAATACATACTCTAATCAACACCAAGTACACTTTCAAAAACTACTTCTTATTCCAAGATAAGATCTAACCTGCTACTTGATGAAGAGGGAAACAAAACATGAATAATCTAGCACTGTGATATGTTTCCCACAAGGTAAGTACCCACCACAAACCACAACAGTAAGAGTAGAGACACTGATAGTAGCCCAAGTAAGAAGGGCCATCCAACCATGACAACTCCTAAGAAAGCAACCACAACAAAAGGCATGAAAGATCTTACAATTGCCCAGAAACCAACCCATTGTCCCTTGAATATAATCAAAGCTGCTACATTCACAATGTTCCAGTCCATTGATCCACCGTAACACAGACGATTCAGACAGTTAGCAACAAATGAGTGGCAGTTGCAAGTGAAAATGTTGTGAGTTTTGGTTTCATAATCCCGCAGACTAGCCTGTAATGCGTCATCCCATGTGATAGCAGTGCCATAATCAACATGTCGATAACGTTGCTTGCATTTGTGTCCAGATAGGTTAGGAGGGAAGCAACACTGCAACATTATTTGAGGTTACAAAGAATGTCAACTAAGAGTTTCTTATAGTTCTATATAAACAATTTAAGTTTAACTCAACCTTATAAAATCGACTTTAAATAACTCTTGATGTCATATTAAATGGACTTTAAGCTTAGTTCAACTTTACAAAACGACTCATAAAATGAGGTTTGCACCCATTTATATACTTTAAAATGTCCTTATTTCTAGTTGATTTGGGATCTCCAACAATAACTAATTTGATTTTTCAAAATCAGGGTGGAGTCACAATAATCTGAGCTTGTTGAGGTTAAAAAGAACAGATAATTGTTCAAGTTTAGCATGTATGCTCCATTATCTAGTAGGTGAATTTACCAACAATCATGAACGCCATAAAGGTTTAGAACAAGAAATCAAGCACCAATAACTTAATAGGAGTATAAAAAACTAATTGCAATTTGCAAACTTAATGTGTTTATTTGAATGAGCATCTTAATCTATGTGAAGCCTTTTAAGAGAGGGGGTAAAATGACAAAAGTACAGATTTGATTTAATATAAGGAAGGATAAAAAAATTAAGGAAATTCTTATTCAAAGTAAACTGTTCATATAATGCACATCTCAACTTAAAACCTCTAAGATTCAAAATGAGAGGTGATTAAGTAAGTTTTGACCTTAAAGAACCCTGTAGCTACAAATGTAACTCATTTCTGACAATGACTTAAGTGTCAATATCACAGTCAAACAGTATCCATAATAAATCAATGTTTGACTTAACAGTTTCACACATAACTATGTTGACAATAAAAGACCATTAGTATCCCAAACTCCTATAACCGACAAAAAATAGATAATTGAATTTGGCATAATACTATATTGCAAAACATGAATGCATTTATAAATGAAAATAATATGTACAGAAAGAGGGCAACAAGAGAATTAGATATTGTATTTGAGAAACTACCTGTTCACGGTCCAGTTGTAAGTATCTTGCCACTGAACCAAACGCGAAATTATCGACATGCACTTCATGTGATCCTGAAAAATCTATAACAACTCCATCTTCCCTACAAATGCCAACATGACCAAAGAAGGGAGCCAACCATGATACCACCGGAAATGGATTCCAAACCAAACAACATGGAAATTTTGCATTGGTTGGGTCAATTTGATCAAGAGGCCACAACTCATGCTGTGTTCTTTCTCCAATTCGTGAAAGTTCAATGTCATAACTTGTATTTAACTCCATAGTAAAAGTCTATAGCACAACCAACTACTCCTCTGCACATCCCAATTCTGCATGGTGAAAAAAATCAAGTGAAACAATTATTCCTTTGTTAGTTTCAAAACCTTAATCCTGTATTGGTAAACCTTGTGATATTTAGAATTGGGTGTACTGTTCAAATGTCAAAGGTAAATGTTGGAGGGAATCACAAATGTATTTTAAGACCTGTAGAACGTAAAATCATGTAATATCGGATACAAGATAAGCACACTGCACAAAAACCAACCAAATCTATCCTTGCACAAAATAAATGTTTAAGATTATTATCAAATGTCATATTGGAAACAAGAAATTCTAAGTGAGAAAACTTTGAAACTGTAAAAATTTATACATCACATGGTAACCCCAAACAATCAGAATAATTAGAAGTATTCACAAGGACAAAGAGTAATTTTGGCTACTCATTTGTAACTTTGTCACATCAACTACATTGGACTACCACATTCGTTCTTCCTTATGTGACTCTTCATTGAATAAGTTCACTGCACATTCTATTTAACTTCACTGCACATGCACTGCATTCCAAAGTGCAGTTTTATGTGTGTATATAGGATCTTACGATTATTAATGTTACAATCTTTCGATTTACGATTCATATTTATCTTTCCGATTTTGAGTGAGATCTCGATTTTGACTATCATGCTTCATTCCACCTCATTGCACAACTCACTGTGGTTGATCAGGTTGATCTAGTTTCAACACTTCAACTATCTCCATCTATTCTAGCAACCTATTTATCTACTTATTTGTTTATTTACAGTCTTCAATGATATATAATTGCAGCACTATATGGCACTATAACATTGTCAATTGCTTTTAGATAAATCAAATTTGTTAGAAACAAAAGTTGGAGATAAAGAAACATGCTTGTAAATAGTTCACATCGATCAAATCCCAAATAAATAGCTGTGTACCGCAAACTTCTTATTATGAACCAACAACCAAATGAAAAGACAAATAACACCTTTAGAAAATACAGGTGTACTTTATCATATTATCAATTCTGTAATTATGTTACATTAATAAGCTGAACAATTCTCTTGTTTCATGCCTTTTGAGGTTATCAGCATATACCTCGTGAAACAAATTTTGACAAAATTCATAAATTTGGTTTTTTCATAAAACTTAATATTACAATCTTAAAGGAAAACTTTCATGCCTGCACAATGCACATTCCTACATCTGGTTTAAACTTAATCCTATAATATTAAAAATTGACATAATTTTTTATCCAATTACATAAACAAACTTTACTTGAATAGGTTTCTCTTTCCCTTCGCACATTCAATCTAGCAACTCAAGAGTATACAATGAGTATTGATAACACACAAAAAAAGTACCACAGTTTTTAAAATAATGCTTTTCTTACGCCCATCATTCTCCTAAACAGCACAGATTATGAACAATTACCATAACCATAACCAAAGTGTCTAAATGAAATGAAATGACTACATATATCACCATTCACCAGTCAAAAAACATTGTGCTAATTCTACTAAATGCTGGAAATCCCACCAAATGGAAAACACAAAACCAACAGTGTCCAATCTCAAACTACAGACTCAAGCAGAAAGTCAATCACAACACCAACAGAGAAGAAGATCATAGAGAAATACATGCAATCAATCAGACATTACTTTGCCACAAAATCCCTCAACCATGAAAGCAATTAACTTTAGCCCCTAAAAAATAACCCAGAAAAAAAAATGAAACAGAAAAGAAAAAAAAAACAGAACTTACTTTTCCCTGTGGGGATAGTTCTCCACTGTCCTCATTATATAGGCATGAATCCCCACATTGGAGATATCGAAAAACACTTCAAACCTTTCATCAATGTGCATAACATGTCAGAAGAACCAAAGCCGGTGAGAACAGAACATAGGGTCCTCACCTTACCTAAGAGAAAATCACAGCTCAAAGGAAAATCACAAATCACAAAGGGGTGTGATGAAATTGAGCAGGGAAGTTGTTGGGAGTTATTACACTGGTATGCTATTTGTGTTGGAGATGAAACCACTTGGGAAAAACATCACAACACAGATTCACAAAGTCCACAAGCTATTATTCTCTTTATAGAAATATAAATTTTTAATTTCAATTTAATTATTGTTTGTTTCATTTAGGAAAATGTTTCTCCTGTTGTTTTGAAACAGAAGCAAAAGACGATAAATGGGAAAGGTGCATGAACCTTTCTTCACTTTTCAATTTTTTATCTTTCATGGTGGGTCCCTGTGATGATGTCTACAGAGTTCTGCCATTTTTTTCTTTCAATCCCAAGTTGGAAAATTCTGAAGCTTTTAGTAATAAGATTTCTGTTTTCTGATAAAAATGTGTTTTTTAATAATTTGGTTGATTTGATTTTAAAGATTGTTAATTTTTGAAGTTAACCACTATTAAATCTTCTTAAAGAGTTCTTTCTTTTTATTCTATAGTGTAGCTAAATTTTAATGTTTCATATCAAAATTTATAGAATTAATTAAAATAAATACTTATTAAAGAGTTTGCAAATTTATTATCACATAAATAATTTGGAAATATACAACAAATAAAGAGAGAAGGTAAAATCATCATGAAATTTGCATAGTACTCTTTTGAATTGCAATTCTAGATTCCTTGAGAGTTACATGAGACTTATCCTTGGACAATAGATGATTCTTTTTTCTTCAATAGTTGTATGGTTGATTGGTTAAGAATTTCTAATAAAAAATATTTTTTTTGAGTATTTATTAATTTGTTTTGACAAAGGATGTGTTTTTTTTTATGTTTTTTAATTTTTATTTATTTTTTATTATTCATGAGCTATTTATCTAATATTCATGAATTTTTATTCTTTCCTTTGAAGTTTTCTAGTTAAAAATATACGTGTTTTTTTATATTGTCAGATATCTCATAACTAGATATTAAGATATTTCATTATATATAAGTGGGTGCAAATCTCACCTCATGAGCCGGTTTTATGAGGTTGAGTTAAATCTAAAGTTTATTTTGTATTTTATATATATATATATATATTATTTATTTAGTATTATTATTTAAGTTGCAATTAGTTTTACAGCTTGTATCAATCATATATGATATTCTTAAAAATATTATTCAAAGAATAAGAAATACAAAACTAGAAATGCAATTAAGTTATGAGACTGCAGATTTAATTCTAACATATTAAAAATAGAATTTGTCCTGTGATTGTTATGGTTCTTTGGTAACATGCATTTTGATGAATTCAAAATTAAGGTATTTTGGGTTACTTCCAATCTAAGAAAAGTTCAGATCATTTTTTTTCAAAATGGATTGAACTCCCTTCAAAATATGGATTAAGTATAATATAAATTATTTTACCCCAATCTTCACTGTTATTAAGTTATCAGTGCTTGATATTGTTTGAATGATTTAGGTTTGGATGAACATGTTTTTAAGTACGCACTTCTACAATAAGAAAGTAAATAAATAGATTTTTTTATAAATTAATATAATTAAATTTGTATAATGTTTTTAGATAATTTTTTAAGATCAAATTTTTCATTATGTAAAAATTAATTTTAACTAGTGAAAATTTATTTATTTTTTCTTGTTTTTTATTTAAAAGTAATTATAAAAAGTTTACTGATGTAAAATTACACTATTATATAGTTTTCTAAAAAAAATTATCGTTAATATTTTTTTAAATAATTATTATAAAACTAACGAAGTTATGACCATAATTTATGACTAAAATACCAAAAAATATTCACTTAAACAATATAATATAATAAAACATGTATAGTCTTTTAATATCTGATTAATATTATAATATAATACAATACATATGAATCCGAATGAAATATGTTAGAAATGTTAAAACTTAAGGAATTAAAACGAAATGGATTTTTATTATGAAAGAAATAATATGTTTATTTTTATGGAACATAAATGCCTAAAATTAGAGATATTCTTGGTATTATTATTTAATTCATGTCAACATTCTATCTTTAGTTTTATGGTTTAAGCTGATAATATACAATCACTTTTTTTTCTCCTTCATCCAACTTATATTTTTCTGAACTTCCTTTGATATTTCATAAAAATAGTTTTCTTCCTAATTTTATTGTTTATTAAATCAAATCTTAAATCTTTCAATTCTTTAAGAACTTATATTTTATTATATCTTGAACTAATTGTGTTTCATAATTATTTAATTGAAAGAAAAATGAGATTAATGTGATTTGGTGAGTGTAAAGTGATGGGTCTCCTTCACCTTAACACAATACTTTCAAAAATCCATGTTGGATCCCAACACAATCTAAAACTAAGTTGACCAAAAGCTCATATCTTGTATCATTATTATTTTTTTTTTTATTACTTCTATTATTATATTTTATTATTATTTAAATATCTGATAAAAGATCCATGTAAGAAATGAACTTGTATCAAAGATGTGTTCATACTTTTGTGTAGAGCCAAATATTTAATTAGAAAAAAAGATTTTCTTTGATATGGTTGTTCTTCCTGAATCTTTGACCACTTTTTTTTATAGTTAAATCATTAATTGCTCCATGAAATAATTATATCAATAGGACTCTGAAATGATAAAAGCGATCATGAATAAAAAGAAAGAGAAATATACAACAACGTTAAATATTATGATACACTTTTAGGTGTGAATATGTATTTATCCATAAATGTGTATTTAGATATTCGATTTACAATTACTTGTATGATATATTGATTAAGAAGAATTTGTCTCTCAAATGAATCTAATCTTTAACACCTTTAAAAAATATTATAGATTTATCTAAGACAACTACAATTCTTTATTGATACAACTTAATACATTATTTTCTTTGTCAAATAGTTTAATTGTGAAGGAGATAAAACCTCATGAAGTACATCTAAAACAGAAAATTAGTATTTCAGGATGCAATTCGAGGTATATACATTCTTTGAATAGAGAGATGTAAAAGAATGACAAATGTGAGAAATGCAATGAGAATTGAGAGATTTAATGAAAAAAAAAGGAGAAATTAAGAAATAACTAGATGTAAGAAAAAATATAAGGGAAGCATGAGAATATTTATATAATTATTTTGAAAAATATAGCCAATATTTTTCCCTTTATGAGTATGGGAGACACCATGTTTGCTCATGTTCTAACTTTCTTGGGCAGCTTTGGAGGTGCTGAATGGCTGCCAATACCAACAAGACTAGATTGCTGTGGAAAACTTGAATTTTTCTTGATACCCTTTCCTTTCTAACTCCAATTTATTTTTCAAATTTCAATTTAATTCATTTTTTCTTTGGTGCATGTACTAATTTGAAGGAACATGCAACATGTGGTTAGGATTTTCTCAATTGGGAATTTCTTTCTCTAATAATTGAGAGAGTTGTTGCAAGTTAAACTTACCAGTCACACTAATTGATTAAAGTGATGCTTCTCCTTTATATATATACACATATACATGTATATATATATATACTGCTATTTAATCAAATTTAAAAATTCAAGCATTATATGCATGGACAATATGGTTACTAGAATTAACTTCAACAGAAATGATCTCTTCTAAAAAATACTCAAGATAAAAAAGATTGAGGTTGTCATGAAAGACCATTTGGTATAGCATAAGTTGGTAAAACATACAATGAAAAATTAACATTATTTTGAGGTTGTTCCTCTTTTTCAACAACCACACCTAACAGTGGAATTCCATTGATCAAAAGGAAAAGAAAACGTATAAAAATGATTTCACAAGAAACTGAATATGTACATATGTTCATTTATCTCCAGATTTACAGAATACATATGGTGTGTAAAAGGCAATATAAGATATGTACACATGACAGAGGATTTGATACTAAGTATACAGATAACTTATTCCTGCCAAATATCCACAATTCATGGGGGGTCCATTGTCTAAAAAAATGAAATAAACTTTTTCATAAACTAAATTAACTTATGCATAAGTATACAAATCTGATTTTAAAACATTCTTATAAATTAACTTCTGCATAAATTAACTTTTGGTTTTTTTGAAAAGATTTATTTCATTTGTACCTTTTATCTTTATGATAAGTGTTTAAGGAAAAATTTATGCAACCATACTTGTATTACTGAAGTTCAGGTTCATCACGAAAAGCATCTGGTTCAAATAATCTTGCAGAATTATCACTGTAAACTCCAGGTACAACTCGAACTCTTGGTTCTTTTGATATCAGATTTTGGTCCCCGTCAATGTTAATAAGGATAAGAGCACATACAAGTAAAGAAGTTGCCAGACTCACAAGAGTAATTTTCAATCTGCTCAGTACAGGCTTCACCTTAAACATAAAAAAATTTATTGGTTATGTTAATTCATTATGAAGATTACTTGAGTTGCAATGAAAGTTAAATGTTACTTGCAAAAGGCACAAAGGTTAAGATAGATATATGTTGTCTTCCTATCTTCTAAAGTGACTTACAGAAAGGAACAACATAAGTTTTTTTTTAGAATGTGACTTATAAAAAATAAGAGGGAGCGATCATAAAGTTTCACACAGATTAAGCCCCAAGTCATAAAAAGCCTACCTTTATGATAACTTGATTGGATAAACTTTACATAGATACCTTACAAGAAAAGAATAAAAGAGAAAATAATCTTTTTTTTTCTAAGTAAAAATTAGTGATGTTCTTAAAAACTATTTTTCAAAATAAATTAATGAAATAAATTGTAGAAGTTGATTTATGTATTTAAATTATGAAAAAATTATTTCACTTTCTCAGTGTCTCGGAAAAAAAATGAACTAATCATATCCTTGCACATACCCAATTCATGAAACACAATCACTATTTGGCATGGCTGTTTAAGTTAGTGATCACTACAAACATAATCTCAAATATTCAAAAACAATTGCAGTAGGTCCAAAAGAAGAGCAATAATATATACTATATACTAAACAATGACTTGGTTCTCTAGCAATAACACCGGAGCTATGTGTAAAAGTGACAATAATTGAATAGAATGCTTACAGAAAATGATCCCAGGAGTCTATCACGGGCCAAAACTTCAGCAGTCTTCACCCATATCTGTTGAGAAACATGTAGCCTCTTAAGTGGTAGAAACAATAATTGTTCATACCACCCAAAACAAAAAACAAAGAGAATCCGTGCAGAGGCATTGTATCCAACTCACATGACAAGGGCATCAGTCCCATCGTCAAGGTCAAGTATGGCCTTACAGTGAGTGAGTACAGTTTTAGCACAAAGTTTAAAGGAAACTGATGCACGGATAGGGACAGAAATAGTGAAGTGTCGATATAGAAATAAATAAAGATTATCAAATATATGTACATATTGTGCAGGTGACCATGTATACTTGGGTCCAAGTTTTGGATCTATGATCTACAAAATATGTTAAAAAGGCCATTCAATTGAGGGGAGGATGCACATTTCGTAATCACAGAAGGGGCTCAAGAAAGAAGGCCCTAAAAGATCTAAATGGCCATACGTCAAAGAAACATAAGTGTTTTACAAAAAACAAATAAGAGCCCAAGTACTCAAAACAACATATGACGAACTTCAAGCATCGCCGACTAACTTCCCTTCAACCACAGTTTTGCAAGGGTCCATTAAAGATAAGTCCACACTAGGGTGTACAGCGGCGACTTGTTCCAAAGCTGCTTCAAACCCAACTATGAATGTGTTCGTCACATCATCCTTCAGCAGCTCAATTTTGGTCTCGTGCTGGCTGATTTTTTGTTGTTTGTCTTCATTCTCTTTCTTCAGTTGGTCAATCTGGACTTCAAGTCCAGACTTAAATTGGTCAAGTCGTTGGAAGTCAGCACGAAGGCGATCCACTTCAGCAGCTTCCGTCTGCAGCCTATCAATCTCTTTTTGCAGATCGGCCAACTGCCGAGTCTTCTTTTCCTCCACCACCGCTTCCTCTTTTGCTCTCACATTTGCCATACACACTAGGGCAGTAACTTCGCCGAGCAAACTCTCGGCAGTATTGTAGAGTAGGCTCACACTCAAACCCTTCAGCCTCGAGATGTCTTCCTCTAATAAATACTGGGATAGATTATGCCTTGACATATTAAAATCGGCATCCCAGAAGCTAGCTTTACCTTTGACACAGTCGGCCGTACTCGGCTGGCCGGCTTCTATTATCACCACATCAGGGGCCTGGACGTCGGAAGTTGAGTGTTGAGCAGGGATCGGGCCCTCGAATCTTTTCCACTTGAAGCTCCCCGCCGACACCGTACGTTCATCCTGGTCGGATTGTACTTGAACTCCGCCCGGAGCAGCAGGGTTGGCTACCAATACGGCTTTCGAAGCCCGCATCCTCTTCACCCTATTGGTTAGCTCGGTTTTACTAAAGGAAACCAACATTTTATCTACAGAAGAGAAAAATAAAAGCTTAGAAACGCAAAGTACAAAAAGCATAAGAGTTCAATCCAAGAGGGTTGTTTCGGCAAAGAGGGTATTATACCAATATAAGATTTTAGCAGATCGGGGTTGTATTCCCACTTCAAGATGGTGGAAGTGTCGAAAACAGTTTGAAGATTTTCCAAAAACTCACAGACACCTCGCTCCATCGGATCAAGTTTGCCAAGCTGGCGAGGCTTTTGAAAGCGAGGTTGACGAGCCCAATACAAAGGAAACCCTTCTAGGAGAGTTGAACTGTTAGACGAAGGGCGGACCTTGACAAAGCGTCCTTTAAAATTTTTATATGAGGATCGGAAAAGCGAAAGCAGATTTCTTCCCCCACAACTGTTGAGGGAAGACCACAACTGTTTGGTAGAATTCTTGAACTCGAAGAAATAGAAAAAGATGTTCAACGTCGGCAATATTTCGAATTGAGAACAAAGGGCAGCAAAAGCACGAATGTAAGCCCAACTGTTCGGATGCAGTTGGGCCGGAGAGACGTTCAACTCGGTTAAAAGTTCCTTCTCAAAATTGGTCAAAGGAAGACGAAGATACAATTTTTTAAAGACAGTATCATAGAAAAAACAAAATGGACCAGAAGGGTCGTGCGATTCGTCATTACAAACGGGTTCATCTGGCTCACACGGAACGACTTTGATCAAATTCTCATTAGTTTTGCTCAAATCGCATGACTTTCGGAGGTCACGAATCCTCTCACTAGAAATGTAAAAAGAAGTTTCCTTGAGCAAATCCTTTTTTGCCCAAGCAGAATAATCCATGAATCAATCAAAGAACGGAGCAAAACAAGATATAACAGTAAAACTCACCGCTAAAAGGGGTATAGGAATGCAACGAGTGAGGAACGTAGAAGGTGGTGGCTGACGGTGGAATCACGGAGGAGCAAAAAGTTGAAAATGGCAGCTGAAGCTTAGAGTAGTGGTGGAATGGGCAAGGCAGAAACTGAGGGGAGAGAAGCGTTACGAAGTCAAGAAAAACATTTCCTTTCGCGCGGAACTCGAAGCGTTTGAATCAGTAGCCTTTGAACAGCTGCCACGTAACACATCCCTCGAATATAATCATACGGTCCGTAAAAAGGCACACGTTTTGGCAGAAGGGGTCTGTTCTTACGGGGAAGCGGAAACGTTTGCGAAGAAACCAACCAACACGTGTGTCAAAGGACATCTACTTCCGATGACATAGAAACTCAAGTCTTGTCGCCTCGGAACCCGCGAAGGAAACAAGTTATCTCCCTCGAGTACATAAGCTTCTTCGCCAAGCACAGCTCTTATTAGCCAGCCAAAAAGAGAGAAAACAGTAGAAAATAAACAGGAGAGAGAAGAGGAGAGAATTAAGTGTTTTTCTGGCAAGAACAACAACCAATTATACTGCACTGAGATTTTGCATAAATGAGACTAAGCATTCAAGAAAAAAAAGGGTGGGGGAAGAACTAGAAAGAACATACCTGACCATCATACCACCCTGTTTCCTCATCTGCAACATTAAGTAAAGAATGATTAAGCATCCCATTCCCAAAGTTTTCAACACTGTCAAGTGTTGAATCTTATTTCAAAAGAAAAACAGTAAGGAAAAATAATAATGAGCAGCTAGGATTGCAAACCATTTCCTAATTTTTTTTATATAAAAAGCGTTCATGTTAACCATCTTCAAATCTCACTAGACTGAAACCTGAACTAGGGTGAAACCTGAAGTAATCATTTGTTATTATATAAAAAAAATATTATTAAAAAAAATATAAAAATATTGAAACTATTTCCTAATTTTATAAAACTAAATTTTTTTGTAATTCTAATACTCCACTTTATTTTTTTAAAAATATTGAATCCTTAAGAAGTATGCATGTTCCAATCAATGTCAGTAGAAAATGAGTTAATAATGTAACTACACAGATGTTGTCTGATGAATGAAGTATTGTAAGTGTAAATTTCAGTAATTATAAACATTTTTATATATTATAAACTAATATATAATCATTTCATATTATTAGTACATTTAAATTAAATAAAATTAAAAATACACAGTTTAATTTTTATGGATCTTCAGTGTGAAATTCATTATCCAAACCAAGAGAAACCATAGTATGTATATAGCTATTATAGAAAATAATAAAGTTATCGTGTGTGAAAATTTGCAATAATTATTTTGAAGATTATATTTATAACAACTTTTGATTGGTTGAAATGCAAATTTTGTTCCAGTAAGGATATTTACAATGTATAGTTTAAGCACATTTTTTATTTTAAATTTGTAAACTCTACCATCTTATATGAATTTAAGAATTACAAAAAAATCACTAAAACACCGAACATTTCAAATTCTCTTTAGAAACGAATCACCCACTTAAAATACTGTATAAGAAATAATATTCACAAATCTATTGGGTTAAAGATATTGTTTGAGTGTCTGATATCATATGTAATTATTAATCTCCCGACTCAAGAACCCTAAACCCTAAAGAATTATATCTCTTAAGTTTGTTTTGAAGTTTGGATGGTTATAAATGAAAATGTTGTAGTGGTTGATGAATAAAACAGGAGTTGAAAATATTTCAAAGGTATTCTGATTCCTTTTGCAGTATCAGAATTCCAACAATTCATATATCCTTGATTGGTTTATAGAGTTGAGAGATTAAGCGAGAGGAGAGTGAGTGAGGATACATACATTCAACGGTGGCGCTGAGCAATCGATTCCCGACGTAAGCCCAGCCCAGATACATCCTGACGACAGCGAGCGTGACCGCGAAGAGGCCACTGGAGGCGGCGCAGAGGAGGCGCTTGACGGGCTCGGCCTGGGCCCCGGCGGAGCCGAACCAGGCGACGGGGAGGCCGACGAGGAGAGCGAAGGAGGTTCCCGTGACGAAGAGGCGGGAGGCGTACTCGACGGCGTCGAGGGCGGCCCAGGAAAAGGGGAAGGAGGTGGAGAGGGAGTGGTACTCGTTGATGGGCTGCTGCTCCAGTGGAACGGGACAATTTGTTTGGGGAGCGTTGTTGTTGTTGCTGCTGTTGCTGGTGGAAGCGAAGGATAAGAGTGAAGGGGTTGTGCTTGTGGCTGTGCTTGTGAAGGGAATACCAAACAGTGGAATTGGGAAAACTGTGCCTCTTCTTCTTCTTAATGGCAATGGTGATATGCGAGTGGGTGTTCCTGCCATTGCCATTGCTATTGCCTTTTCCTCTGTTTCACTCCTTCTCTTTCTTTCCTTCTATCCATTATCCATTCAAATCAAATCCAAAAATATGCTTATTTTCTTTAAAAAAATATTTCCAACCAAAATTACTTATTCTAATTTTTTATACCTAAATTTAAAATTTAACGAACAAAATATCCACATTTGATTTTTTTGTCCTTACATAATTAATAAAAAATTATGTTTAAAGTTTGAGTATTAAATAATGAATTTTTAAAATATAAATACTAAAATAAATTAATTGTAAAGAAAAGGTACGGAAATGAAAAATGTGTTGGTTTTGTTGTTTCTAAACATTTAATATATTTTTGTTTTTGACTTTTTAATTTCTTATTCACGAACGGTATATAAGTTTTAGTCTTGTAAATATTTTATTTAAAAAAGAAATTATTCTAAGAAGGAATTAGCAAAAAGAAATAGAAACTTGAAGTCGCTTGGCATACACCTATAGGGGAATATTCAGTCCTTAAAAGTATTGTGCTAACATGGAATACTATGCAATGGAATGGGATACGAAATCCCCCGTATATCGATCGAATATCACAGTAACGACTATTTTGAAAACGAAAAAGTGAAAGGATTAGTAAAGATTGCCATAAAAGTTTAATTTGGATGCTGTAGTCCGTGGCAAACATTAAATTAGGCATTACAACATAACAGATGAGGTATAGTTTCTGAGGACAAACTCAAGCTGAGTAATGGGAAATACATAAAGTTTTTTTCAATTTTTTTTTCTTTTTTCTGTTCTTTTTCTTCTGTTTACATTTGCATGAGAACCTGAGAGATCGCATGTTTACAATTCCAAATAAGACCTCTACAGACAAAGAATAATAATTTTGTACTTTTTTCTTTTTGTTTCTTGTTTTTCTTCCCTCTCGGGATTTTTCATTTGTACCTACTTCAACTAAACCTCCACTGCACTTATGCAGATATTGGGGAGGGACCTGCTCTTTTCTGAAGGGGTTGTGTCCAGTGCCAACTTTCAATGTACCTGACACTTCCCAGGTCAACAATCTTTTTTGTCAAGATGGACGAAAAAAGAAAACTAGCTGTTCTGGTTCTTTGAACCAACGAACAGCTTTAGGTATTATTACAATTGCTATGCTATAGACAACTTCGTTTAATGTGTTGAACTCGTTTGTGGGACAACCATATGTTGAAGACGGTAAAGACGAGACATCAGCTGCGAGAAAGATGGCCGCAAGTGTGGCTCCCTGCATCAAAACCAACCCAAATAAAATCAAACAAATAGAACAAACCAGTAGTATCAATGTAACTTCAAATCAGATTCTTCTATTCCTTTTGTTTTGTTTTTTCTATGGTGAGGAGAGGGGATGATCCTTGTTCTTATACTTTTCTATTTTGAAGAACATCAATCCATATGTTTTCTCGTTTAGGTTTTCTTTGTACTTTTATTATTTCTACTTATTTGGGTTTTAATGAATAATGATTGCTTCTCAATGAAGATATGGTCCCTCCCTCCTAGTATCAAATAAACTTATTCTCGTTTTGGTTCTCACGAGGACCAATATAAGATGAAAATATACAACCAAAGTTTTATTTAAACCATCAGTACATAACCAAAATCTAAAGTTTACTAAAGTATATTAACATTTATAGTCAAAATCATAATTGTAAAAGAACATGAACATGGCAAAACTTTGATAACAACACCAGCGGCAATCAATCAGCCCACAAATATTCAGACATCAAATGAGTATCAGAATATGGATGCTTTAGTCAGCTTTCCAAGAACTGAGACTCTCACGGTCCACATTGTAACAATCAGAAAACGTAAGTAGAGGAATAGAACTTACGTTTGCCAGCAATCACGTATAATCTGTGCTACTGCTGGATTGACATCTTCTGGAATTTCAAGCCGTTTGTTTTGGAATCCAACAGCTCCAACAACCTGCATTGGGTTCAAACCTTTCCAGGGAATTCTTGCAGTGATCAACTCCCACAAGATCACACCAAAACTATACACATCACACCTGCACGCAAACTTTAATTATCGCATTGCAAACTTTGACATCATATTTGAATGGAGCAAACAGATACGGATTAAACTTACTTCTCATTGGCTGGCTCATTTCTCAAGACTTCTGGTGCCATCCACTCAGGCTACAGGCAAAAGATATATTTAGTGTTTTTGGTAAATATTATATATCCCGTAATGAAACCAACTCTGGTGATAAACTGATAATTATATCAATGATGAACTCAATAACACATTACCGTTCCAGCACAAGACTTTGATGACAAAAATGTATGGTGCTTCATTCTTGACAGACCAAAATCACAAACCTGTGAAAAGACAAACAAGAAAGAAATAATAATATATATACTTTTAATAGATGTAAAAAAACA